>NW_028288964.1:451561-602082 GCF_059628265.1 Tinamus guttatus | reverse complement strand
AATTGAAGTCTTTTAAAGGATATCGAGTAAGTATACAGAAGAACTGAAAGTATCATACTAGATTAGACCTACAAAATAAAAGACTGCAGCTCTATCTAATCACTAATACTATCTGTGACATATCTGGCCATCACCAGATAACTGAGATGGTGGTCCAAGACCTATCCATCAGACAGGTGTGATACAATCTCTTCTTTCTGTCAAATATCTTCTGATTTCATATAGCAGTACCATTCCCATTTAGACTGAGTTAAGGCCCAGAGCATAAGGCTTAATGGTCATTTTGATAAGTACTCATACCCTGTTTGCTTGTTTTTGTTATAATTTCAGGTATCATTGTTATCCATGCAAATATTCAGCCTCACTCAGAATTTTCCTAGAGTTACTGCCCTCATTTCCTGTACCGTTTACTTACACCTCAGGAAAAAGTGTTTCCTTATACTATTTTCCACCTTGTCATTTTTTTCCTTACTCTTCACCGTTGTTACACTATTTGTCAGAGAAAAGGGACATTCTCATTCTACCTCTTCAATATTGTCTACAATTTTATGTACTTTTGATATGCTTGCTCTTATTGCTCTCATTTCTAAACTGTTTCATCTTTCCTGTCTCTCTTCTTGAAAGATATTTCTTGCTTGTGATCATTCTCATTATATTTCTCTGAACACATTCTAATACATAATATATAAATACAGGTCATGATTCTGCAAGATCCTGAATACTGCTTGTGACCACCAGGTACCTAATTTAAAGCACACAAATATTCTTTCTGCTTTCAGTGTTTAAATGTTTAAAGATGTTGTTGGTTAATGTCACCAACTAAATTTTTATATGCCTACAATCAAAAATCACATACAGTTTTTATCAGTCACCCTTGAAGGACAAACAGTACAGCTATTGACTTCAGTCACATATTCACATGCTTAAAAACAAGCCCACAGTTAAGATTTTGCTTCTTCAAACTAATGTCAATCTGCATGTCTCTTCCTGGAGACCACACACACAGGAATCCCCTGTGACAATAATCTGCATAGAAATGACATAGGGAAATAAAAGATATAAAAACTCAACTGAATTATGAAACCAAACTACAGCTAAACACAATGACAATAAATACTTTTATGGACAGGTAATAAAACATTGCATCATTAATAAAGATAAATGGAAAAAGAGATGGTTGTCAATTTCATTTATAACTTAGATTTTATACTTTACCCTTACACATTAGCTCAGTGCATTACACATGTCCCTGACAATTTCCCTCTGGCCCCAGCAATCATGAGTTACTGTGGTTTCAAAAAAGTGGTGAACTGGGTAAATGGAAACTGATTTTCAAGGATGAAATAATGGCCTAATTCAGGACTGTAGCAGTTTTTAAAGAAAGACGGCTGAGACAGAGAAATTGCAAGGAATTGATACGGAAGTTAAAACTCCAAGTCCTCATGGACATGGGAGATGATAAACCTGAGAGGAACTTGGGAAGCATCCTTAAGCCTTTCTGAGATTTAACAGACATGAGTTTGTAGGTGCCACCAATAACAGCTACAAATAGTCCTCTGCCTGACCTTCCTGGTGGATCAAACACAAACCCCATTTTATGTCCTGGTTTGTATAGGCCATTCAAGAGATTAACAAATTACAGGAGATGGACTAAAGAGTAGTTAAAAACAGCACTTCACTCTATTGCATGGTTTCAAGAAAAGCCAGGAAGAAGTAGGAGGAAATTGTCTCACAATTAGTTACGTAGTCCAAGCGGTTAGTGCATCAGTGGTCTTAGCGAAGAAACACCTCAGTAGCAACGCGTAACACCACTGATGGCCATAAACAGAGTTCCGGCTGTCTGGGATCTGGCCCTGCATATTCTTTGCTATATCATAAACAGTGTTAAGAAATGTGAAAAAAAATAGTATAGAATATAGTTTTCGCTGGCACAGCTGGCCCCCTTATGCACTAGCAGGCTGTAGGGGACATATCCATCCCATTACATATCAGCTACTGAAGTACTGAAGTCCATTCTTCTACTGTGAAATGTGAATAGAAATATATTTAAAGCTTTGTCTTAAATCATTTAAGTAAATATTTACATGTGCTTCTGTGTTTTATCTAGAAAGAGCTGAATCTTAATTTTAAGGACAGAAATCTGATTATGAAGAAGTTAATAATTGAGTTACTGCCAGATACTTTCCCACAAGGTTAAATAGGATATTACCATTTGCTTCAGTGGGCCTACAGTATACCATAAAAATCAGCTCTCTGACTTAGAAAAATCTAAATTTGGTTTAATTCTTTAAATAAACCCTTCTAACTGAAATTGTGTAATTTCAAACACATTAATATACCAATACATTCATCGGTAGGATTCATGTCATTAAAATTTGTTTGCATTGCAATTTTGTGATGCGTATCCCTAACCCTCCAGGGCCCTGATTTTGTACTTCTGTCTAGCGAATAATTTGTCGGAGACAAAACTTGCTTTCTGACTTTGTACCTTATTGATTCTTACTGAATTCTCAGTGAATTACAACTCTGTAAAGGCTTTTCTGATTAACTGACATCAGTTGTAAATGCGTACGATTCTTCATACTTAAGAAACAGACCTGAGCCACATAGACTGAACATAATCGGTCTTCATAATCGGTTCCTACTCATATAATAATTTTGGGGGGAAAGAAGTATCTTGGGAAGAAGATAGCAAGTTTCACTTTTTTTTTCGCTGTTCACTGGTAGAAAGCAGCAGGGAGCCAGAATATATCCCCTCTGCCCATGCCATGGTGCTGCAGGTTACCTGCAGTTCTTTAATTCTCTTGATATAATGCATTGGGTTACAAAACTCTACTGTTTTGAAGTAGAACTCAGGATAATTATAACAAAAAGCAACTCAGGAATGACTGGCTGAGATGTGCTGTTTGCTGGTCACTGATTTAGAGATCAAGCTCCCACTCTTAAGCTGTGGTGATGCTCCAGATTCTGATCTCCAAAAAGTACATTCCTGAACAGCCTTTACCATAACTACACACAGGTAGCTCTAGGCAAGAAGCAAATGAAATAATCATAGGGGAGCTACCAAGCAAGAAGAAAGAGAAAGGTTGCCTCCTGAATAAATCCCATGGAGTTGTAGATTTTTTGTTTTGGTTCCAGTCAATTTATCTGTAAATTTATACACGGCGGGATTAGTTTGAAAATTGAGGAAAATATTTGATTTTCAAACTACTTGAGATGGCACTGTCTCTCATACTATGATAATTCAGTCTCTGGCACAGTAGGAACCCAATTTCTTCCAGAAAACTCTAGGTTTTCCAAGGGAAACTCCTGTTTTCTTTGATTATTTCAACACATCTATTCTGTTTTGTGTTTTTTTTTTTTTTTTCATTAGTCGTCAATTCAGTATCTCCCATCCAGCAGATACCTGCTTATTGTCTTATGAAACACCAACGTGTTTAAAGGGTATCCTGTGATGGTGAATTGCTGGCATCATGACTTACATCATTTTGATCAGCACCTCTCTCTTTTTGATCACCTCACCATCCACATGAGCATTCTGGCCCAGCTGTGCAAAGTGTCTCACTGGGCAGCATTCTGAAACATACACATTGGCTAATCATGCGCCTGTATAATTTGCAAATTAGTATCACATAACATCCTTACAGATTATTCTCATCATCTCTGTGATTTGCATACACTTCTTTTGACAAGATTCATTAACTTTTACAATACAGGGTGTAGAGTCCAGCTTCCCATGCTTAAAGGAGTGAACAGATATCTAGTAAACACAGTCAGTAGAGCATAGGACTCACCTCTTTTCCTTAAGTAAACATCTAAAATATTTTTGAGGTAAATGTCTCTAAAATGTTTCTTCCTTTCCATTGGCTTTAAAGAGAATGCATAAAGAGTCACCCAGCTGTAGACATCTATGCTTTGCACTTCTAAATGATATGTATTCTCCCTTAATGACCACGATGTTGTTTCCATCAGGGCACAAAAATGAGCAGAGTTAGTACCATAGTGCAAATCAAAAAGATTAAAACTCTTCAAAAGAGATATTAAGATGTGAAACAATCTAACCAGAAGATGAAAAACTATTATTTGGAACATCAGAGGCTAAACAGGGCAAAGATATAGAAATTATGTTTTGTGATTAAAAATAATATTGCTAAAGCAAGCAGTTTCTTGCTACTGCCTAAACAAAAATGACTAAACTAGTTAAAACCAACAAATCTTCTAAAAATACATATGTTCCAAGTTTCTATTTCACATCTTTACACTAGTCTAACACTGCTGTGCTCACATGGCAACTGTAGTTATATAGGGAAATTAAATAATAGAAACTGAAACTACACTGCCTGCATTTATTTTTTTCTAGTTATTTGAGATGGAATTTTTTATTTAATTGGTTATAATTACCTATAATTGTGAGACACAAAGAATCTTATCTATTGCTGGTGTCCCTCTAGAGACAGAGGAACAGAGTTAAGTATGAACATCATTTGTTCTATTCTTACATGAATACATAGAGATTATTACAGCAGGTAGTCAGGAGACAAAACTCTAGGAGCTCATTTTGCATTACAGGAATCAAAAGATTAAACATCTGCACTCAATGAGTGTGTTGTCATATGTTCTTGTGTAGCCCAGTGGTATATCTTTTCTGAACAGAAAAAAAAAAGTGTTTGCCATCCGCTTCACCTTTCTAAGGGCTCAGCCTGGAGACTGAGCATATCAGAATTTAATACTGGATAGTTGAAAAGCACAGCGGTGTCACTGCTGAACACAAGATGGTCCAGGATATAGATGGAGGTACTTATATGATGTCTGTGATGGGTCTGTGATTTCATTTATTACATGGGCCAAAACACAGTAACTCCTAATCCATAAGGAAGTCCCTGAACGGAAAGCGCAAGAGTGTTGTACCCAAAAGCAGTAGAGTATGACACTGTGCCTGGGCTAAGCCCTGCCAAGAACAGAAAATGAGAAGATAAATAATTTATGATCACCTCAGGGGTCTTTCATCTAGCCAAAGTGCCTATATGGACATTCATGAAAATAAGGACCAATGCCTTTTACTAGATACATGCAAAATGCTACTAATCCTCTCCAAAATAAAGACAGAGATTTTTAATGGCACCTATTACATTTCATTCAGTTTGATTTAACTAATAACCACAAGAATCCTACCAAATCATTTAAACACCTTAATGCACCATTAGCAATACAATTAAACCACAGTTGTGTTAAATATATCATCAAGAACTCAGCCAACCTACAAAATTACGTTTCTATCCTTTCATTCCCTAGAAAACTCACACTCAGTTCCTGTCCATCTAATTTCCTTACGCCTCTTGAAGAATCCCTGAGCAATTGTAACAGAGCCATGAAGGTTTGGAGGTATTGACAGAAACTCAACCCGTTCTGTTAATGGTATTTGTCAGCACGCATGCACGAAGAAGTGGAGAGCTGTAAGGTTTTTCAGGCAAGTCAGATAAGAGAGGAAGCACAAACTGCAGCTGTGTACTCTTGCATTTTGACTTCGGTAGAGCAAAGTCCTGCCCCTTACATATAATTTCTTTCCCAACCCTTTTCTCAAGAATGCCAGGGAAAAAAAAAAAAAAAAAAAAAAAAAACCTATCTAACTAGCTCTGAGTCATATGTCAGAGAAGAGATTACTTCCCTCCTGGAGAGTTGGGGCAGAAAAAACAGAACCTTGAATCTCAGTTCTTCTTCCAGTCTGTGGCTTAGGTCTCTTACTACTGGCCAAAGACAAAATCCCACATTTGCTCTGTGCTAGCAGAGATATGAGGCCAGTTCCAGTTCATGGCCACGACTTTTACACAGAGCTGTGCCAGCCAGCCTCTTTGGCACACTCTGCTGTTAATGCAGCTTCACTCCCCACCCCACTGACACAGTCTCAGAAGGGCCTATAAATATCCAAAAGAATTCAGTCAATGCTGAAATAAACACAAGGGGCCAGATTGTATTGATGTAGCCAAGATGAGGAATGTATTCGGGCTGTCGGTGTTCAACTTACAATCAGACTGCAGCACAGCGCAGATGTCTGTGACATACTGACTTAGCGTACCATGAAGAAACAGCAGTCAGCCTCTGCGGGATCTGAATTGCAACTGCTACAGAAAAAAATAACAAGTATGTCATTCTTGGTAGTCCCCAACAATTTTGACATTGTCTTCTGATCTAGTTTTTCTGAAAACTTCAAGAACATTTAATTATCGTGGTATCTTTCTTCTCTTACTTTTGGATTCAGTCACTCTTAAGATCATGCAGCTAAGCCATCAGTTTGATTTTCAACACTCTGGCCAGCTACTTAATCAGTCTCCCCAACACTGCTTGCATCACCATTTTGGAAAAGATCGAAAGAAAGAACGGCTGGTTTCCCAGCGCCCCTGGATAAAATACGAAATGCTTCACATTCCCTCTGTTCAAACAATGCCTGCAGCCACGGAGTGGGTGACATTACTGAGAACAATGACGTCTATTCAAATTTGTAAAGCCAGCATTTGATAGACATGCTTCCTCCAACACAGTAACTTCACTGAATGAGCTGTTAGCTTATCTAGCTTCGAGGCTTTGAAGTATACAGTTTGAAAAAGACAAGCACATACCAGCAGTCCTAGATTTGAGTTTATTAGCTCAAGAAATGTTTTCAATTTCACACTGAAAGGAAGGAAAAATGTGACAGCTTATTTTATTTGCTTGGCTTTTGCTGATTTAAAGTAGTAACAGTGAGCATTAATTTACCACACACTTGTGAGGAGATATGCAAAAAGTTATGAATTTCTGAGAATCACCTTTTTTGACTGCATGTTACATAGCCTCATTCTTTGCAGAATTCACAGTTGACAACCCACAACAATTAACCCTATGGAAGATGTCTCCTAACATGGATATATCACTTGCATTTGTCTAACAGATCAGTATGCATGGGATTTAATCTTTCTATATTTTGGCCTGCAGCTTATGTTGATGACAGCAGAAATAATTTTATCAAGTAAACTAGTCATTCAGACATTGCTGGCTGTGAAAGATTTTTGGTTGGTCAGGACACCTTGCAAAAAATGGTAAGTAAACAAGTAACCTCCTATTGAAAAAAGTATGTATAGAGAAGCCACTTATATTACATGGGGAAAAGAGGGAAAGAATCAAGGAAACAGATCTCAGCTGAACAAGATCAGTCTTGCTATGGGAAGAAAGATGCTTTCACTGATAACATACATAGACTGTAGTCCACACTGAAACTAAAAAAAAAAAAAAAAAAAAAAAAAAAAAACTTTGCATAATATGTAACTAAAGTCACAAAATGAACCCAAATTATAGGCTTCAATAATATCCCAAATCACATTTACTTTGTTTATATAAGTTTGAAATAGCTTGCACTGCTTGCTACTTTTTGAACTTTATGAATCTTGAATTTTTATAGAGATAGACTTTAATTCCTTACAAGATTTCAATACTTTTTTTTTGAAAAAATGGGACTGCCAACATCATAAAATTATTTACACCAAAAGAGAGATATGCCATTTTTTAAGATCATTAGAAGCATTAAAAGGATTTATAAACATAACAAACGAATTTATAAACCATACACCAATTGCTGCTGTTGGATATGCAGAGATTCAAGACAAATTTTCCTTAACTGTGCACAGAATCTGCACATACAAAGGATACAAAAGACATAAAAGGATATATACTGCCTCATTAAACATTTCTTAAAGAAGATCTTATAATTTCTTCAAAAATCTCTTAAACTCTAATCAGATACAGTATATTAATTTTAAATATTTTGGACCATTTAATCCAAAATAGTAGTTATTATATTATGATACAGACATTGTTTTGAGCTGATTTGGGCTGTTCATCAATTGGACTAGGAAAGGAGGGCAATTTTCTGGAGCTACCATTCTTATTGTAAGATGAAAGTAGATCTGCATCAGTGATTTCAAGAGGTAAAGACAGACATCCTCAGACAGTATTTTGGAGATGGCCTGTATCATTTTATGCAATAGTACGGATTTTCAGGGTTTTTTTTTTTAATGCAGAACAGGCCACCTGCCAATTTACCAAATTTCCCTTTTGATTATCTCAAAATATTCTGATTATTCCACCTTCTAGGTATACGAGAATGTGTGTGTACTAGGCAACTTCCAGCTGTCTAGTATTATCCCAGTAATAAAAGTGCACTACTGAGTCAATTAGAAATCTACTGAGGTTTACTGTAAAGTTTTCATTGATAACAAGTGGTTTTATGAAGCTAAAAATCTTTTATGGAAGTAGAGAAAAATTAGTCTCATAGTAGAATTATTATTATTAATAATATTATTTACATTATGACAAGAGCTAAAGACTTCAGTTCAGGCCAGACGTAGCTTTCCGGGGGGAACACAGGCGATACTAATCTTTCCTACACTCAGACCTTTCAAACATCACAAAAGCTGCTAGTTTCAAGTGTAATTTCATTAAACGGTGGAAAAGAAATGGCTTTGGGGAACTATGCAGACAGATTATTAAAATCTAAACAGCTTTAATATCCGTATCAGAAATATACATAAGTGATAGTTTTAAATATCAGTTCTATTTTTCTTGACTAGATTATAGCCAAGCATGCCTACAGATACGTAAGTAATCATTATCTACACACAAATGGTCAAGAACTATCTAAACTGCGTGGGTTTACATGATGCAAAGGTTTTGTTAACTATTCAACAGCTGGTGATGTCATTAGAGAGTATCTTGTCAACTGCATCAGCTAAGCAGGAAATCAAGAATGTTTCAGCTTAAACAACCCCTCAGCGAGGGCTGGCCTGCTCTGAAGTCCTGTTTAATGAATTTGTAAACTGCACCATAAAGTTAAAGGAAAATCTGACTGCTCATTTTCCTTGTTTATGTCTTATTTAGGAAACATCTGCTCACCATTCTGCTGCTTCTCCTTTTTGCCCCCCTCAACCTCATCTCCCGCTATTATTATTTGCTTATGTTGGTATTGATTTGGGGATTGGTTATTTTTTTAAGGCATTTCTGGGTTTACTTAAGGTCACCTAAGGAATGAAGAAACTATTGACTGTTTGTTGGAGTGTAAAGGGGGAGGCGATTTTTCCCCCGAGGTTAGAATTGTGAACTGTTTATGTAGCTGGAACAGAAGACAGCTTTTTGTGAATGTTTTGCTTCTCCTGCAACTGTGCCACCACACATACGCAATCCTGAGCTATTAGGCTGCATTTTGAAAGATCTACGCAAACCTGACTGCTACAAACCTGACATTTTATTAACAAGACTTGTATTTGTGAGCTGTGTAGCCCCAACTTTATTCAGGAATGTAAAAAGGTCACTGCAGGCACCAAATAAGGCTTCAGATTTTTAAGACTTGCTGTGAAGGATAGCTGGCATGGCATGCACAACTCTACCATGGCGTGGTAAAAGAATTAAGTGAATATTTTAGCAGTGAGCTGTCATTAATTAACACAAAATTTATTTACTTGAAAGATAAATATATTTGGAAATGGTAAATGCTCCAGAAGGAATGTTTGGCCATCAATTGTGCAAGTGTTAGTTAAGTAGGAAACACACGAAACGTGTCTTGGCGAGCAGCTGAGGCATCAGTGCTGACTGTCTCCAGGCTCGGGGATGTGTGGCTGTTAGGTTGGATGCTGATTTCACACTGATTGCAAAAAATCTGCAGGCTACAGTGGAATGACCCCTGATTTACACCCTTCTAAAATGAGAATAGAACAGCATTTTTTGTGCACAACACCTAACAGTTAAAAACTTTCCTGACACTCCACAGCCCGGTGACACCTGACCTGCACGTGCTGTGGGACAGCAGCATTTCAAATTAGCCAATTATCCAAGATTTTAAGCTGGTGGATCACAAATAAGCATTATTAGTAGAGGTGCTTCTCCTGCATTTGGCTCTGTTTTAACAGGAATGACCAAACTGGCAGCACTGCTTTGGATTCCCAGTAGGAGCAGAAGTGTGAGGGCTCTGAAGAGGGATGTGTAAAAGAAAGTTCAGACTGAACTCTTTCTCTGCCTTGGATACTTGGATACTTTATGCTTGTTCCTTGCTCAGTTTTAGTATGCCAAAAATGTTGACTTCTGCTAGCTTTTTTTTTTTTCTTTTTACATATGACTGTAAAAGAGCAGGGCCAAACCTTTATCTGTCAATAGAGAGTAATGATATACAGAGTAGTCACAAGGGTTATCTGGTCCACTCATATGACACATGAAAAAAAGGATGGTGAAAAATTGAAGGCCATGGAGAGCCCTGCACAGATATGTAAACAGTAACTGGAGTGGGGAGGATAAAAGATGAATAATTTATCACTGTTATTGGAAAATGCTTCTTTTAGAATGACCTTTAAGAGTAAGTATCAAACGTGACTACACAGATTTTCACTGGAAAGAAATTCAAGATGACCATGGTGCCCCCACATACATAAAATAAAAAATATGTTTCCTTGGGCATTAAATATATTGGATCCCTGTGGCAACATAGAGACAAGTCCATGTGGACTACTTCGAGGAAGTAGTCCATGCCAGCAAATCTCAAGCCATCCTGGCCACAAGTGACCACAAAGATCTTCATGAAGGACCACTGCATCAAATCATATTCTCCAAAGCACATCTAATTCAGTGCTTTAATGAGCACTGTCACTTCACAGTGGCCACATGTGTGATCTCAACAGTAAACATCTTGGAGAGCTGGTATCCCAGGTTATGCACGTGTGGCATCAAATCCACTCAAGCTACTCAGTAAGAAGTTAAATTCCTGGACAAGTGGATCACACAGTAAGAAACTGTCTGCCAATATACATCATTCACACTTGCAAATTACCAAAGTCTTGCAGACAATGGAAGATGAACATTTTAAAACTGTCTGGATGTGCTGCCTAGCCAGAGGAACTGGAAGCATATATATAGGATCTTTAGGATGGCATTTGAGCCAGAGAGAGAGATGTGCTTATCAAGGTGCTGACTGAACGGATGCCACTGTGTTAACTGTGAATCCATTTGCTTTTGCCAGATGTTAAATAGTTATTAACCTCATCTCAACATGACATAATTTATTTTTAATACATCATTTTTTCTTCAGACTCACAATCAAGCCAAAGCAAAGAAATCAATCTATCTGAGCCACTCCATATGGCATCCTGCCTTTGTTCCCAGATGAAAACATATATATCAAATGTATATATCTGCAAGTCAATCTGTAAGGTTACTTCAGTTCTCTGTGCCACATAATTCAACTGAAATACATTCTGTGCAAAACCACTACAAGGGGAGGTGAACCTAAAACACTGTAATGGTACCTCAGTACAGCTCTGGAACCCCTCATTTTGTGGTACAATACAGACAGGTTTTTGGATGCTTTGGTGTCATTGAAGAGAGAAGAGCATTGGTAAGTGGTAGTGCTGTAGATCTACCCCTCCACGGCAACAGTATAGAAGCAAATAAAAAAAAACTATGTCATCCTCGGACTCCCTATGAGAAATAAATTTGCCAGTCACAAAATCTAGACAACGTATAATCCTTTTGAGTCTCTGGAATAACAGAAAAGGTAGTTGAATGGAAACATGAGATTGTCTTTTTGTCCGCTTTTCCCTTAGAAATCTTAAATTCACAACATATGATATACAACATGATAAAAGCTCAGAAAAACTAATGCATAGTCTATAGGACTGAAAAGAGAAGCAAAGAAATGGGCACTTGCAGAATAGTTTTCTTTGTAATTGCCTACTGCAGTTAATGAAACATTCTCTTACACTTCCTTCTTTTTTTTTTTTTTTTTTTTTGGTTGTTGGAAAAAGTGCAGAAGCACAGCCAAACTGAAACATTCAAACTACAGTCAGCATTAAATGACTGAAGATGATGTGCTGAAGTGCTTCCATATAGTACAGTATCTCATTAGATCATGGTCTAATCAAGCCATAAATGAAACACGTCAAGGCACTGGCTAGACAAACTGTCTCATTAGTGTCTTAGTCCTACTTTTACAAAAACTCCATGAAGAGCAACATTCATAGGAGAAATATTTTTTTCTCATAAAAAACATGGTTGCGAATAATGTGTAATTAAGTAGTTTCGTCAGTATCCTCAGAAAGTGCCCACAGTTTAAATCTGCAAGTATCACTAGGCTTCAGAGCATTTCCAACTCGCATTGTCTTAACAAAAGTTGAAAATACCACTGAACTATATCTAACTTACTCACTCATTGACCAGTGCTTGATTCCAACAGCCATCAAGCCCTAATGCTAAGGCATAATGTCAAATTTGCTGCTTTGAAGGTCCTATTCTGTCCTATTTGATAATATGTTTGGAATCACCATGCTGAAAGCTCTGAACATAGGAAACATGAACAGGAATTCCACAATTCCTTCAAGCTTACTTTCATATATTCCACAAGTTGCTTTTCCTTTCTACTACCCATCAGTGAGGCCAAGCCCAAGGTTAGAAGGGGAATCATGAAGCAGAGAGGCCTCTTCTTAGAAGGGATCTGTTTTGGAGGTAAGGAGAAAAGATATGAACAACCTTGACTTAAAGCTAGCGTCACATTTCTTTGTGAACAAACCTTGCTGGAAAACTTCAGTGTCTTACATTTCCCAGGCATTTTCTCTTAATTACAACATTTGCAGTACGATCTTCTGACAGGAATTATGTCACAGGACTGCAACAACCAATTCTAACATACATATAACAGCAAAAGCCTGACATCCAGCTTATTGCACAAAATGACATTGTAGGGAAATAGAACTCAAAGATTCATATAAATATGAACAGAGAATCTTTATATATACAGCTAAAGTAGACATGACCTCAGGCTTTTGACTTTCCTGCAGAAAGTGCAAAATAATAATAATAAATGCTGAGAGTCACAGAATCACAGAACGGTTGAGGTTGGAAGGGACCTCTAGAGATCATCTAGTCCAACCCCCTGCTCCAGCCGGGACACCTAGAGCACGGGGCACAGGGTCACACCTGGGCAGTTTTTGAAGATCTCCAGAGAAGGAGTCTCCACAACCTCTCTGGGTAGCCCGTTCCAAAAGTAAATAATGTTATATGGAAATATAATATGGAGATAGATATATATAAATATAGACAGATAATAAATAATGTTTTATGGAAAAAGTGTAAGACACTCACTGACCATCTTGGAGAGGTACAGGACTGAAATGACCTCTTTGTAACTTTAAAGAATTTTCTAAAAATAAAACTTTAAGTTTTATAAGTAGAGAACTTAAACCCTGGCATTACCGATGCAAGCGGCAGTTTTGCTGCTGATTTCAATGGATCGTGTTTTTTCAGTGACTGAAGGGGAGCAAAGTGTGTAATATGTTTAGAATTTGGAGTAAAAAAAAAGGAAGGAGTGCTGAATTTGCTGGAAGATGGCCTGGAAGATTTAAATTGCAAATATGAAGCATATGTGTAATTTGAAGCAAAGGGGCTCCTCACATGCGAAGGATATTAGCAAGTCATTGTAGAATCAGGCTTGGGAATATTATTCAAGAAAGGTCACATGCTTTCTGTGTGCTTGGAGCACACCCCCGTCACAGTGCTGCTTAGATTTCAGTAACAGACAGCTATTACATTAATCTTGGTAGGAATAATGCAGCATAATTGATTTTTTTTTTTGTCTTGAAAACCTTTTTCTCCATTAAAGTTCTTTCCTCCTCATCTGGAAATGAGAAATTTTTAGGTTAAGAGAGAGGATTAGATGACTATTATGATAAGTTTTTTTTAATGCATATAAATTCCCCTTACATCATGGTTGGTGGCCAAAAAATGTAAAATATATCCATCAGAAATCTCATTTAACTCTGCTGGTCATCTAATATCATCACACTGTGCAACAGTGGGCTTTACTTTTAAACTTGCTGAAGCTTTCTTCCCTCAAAACTAAAAAAAGTCAAAACTAGTGTTCCTAAACCTTCAACAAAATTCATTCTTTCTGGAGTCTTTCCAAAATAGAGCACATGTTGGACAGAAAAAAAAAAAAAGAATTTTTATTAATGAAACTTTACCTGTGAAGGTTACCCAGTGTTACTTTTAAAAATTATAAGATCACACGAAGTAACATAAATAAAATTAAAAAGGGCAGAATAGACACTAAATTTTATTTTTCTGTTGGCAGAGATAGTTTCTTTTTTTAAAAAAAAAAAAGAAGAAGAGGAAGTCACAAATGACAAAGTCATATCCAAAAGCAGCGAGAGATCTGCTGTCTCTTCGTTTTAGGCCAACACCAGTAACATACTTTAGTCTTGGGAAATGGTAGGCGTCACTCAAAGCAAAGGGCTGGTGTCGCAGCCACTGAAGCAAACGCCTGACTAAGTTCCTTGCTTGCAAGCCTCATTTCAGCAAGCGCTGCCCACGTGCCCATGAAAAATATTGTTCTAGTTCGGCTGTAATGAATCAGGGCAGCTACAAACGCACAATGCGGTGTAAGGGAAAAAAAAAAAAAAAAGTAACTTCCATCTAAGGAAATAAATGTTAGACAGTGTATCAGCCACAACATGTATCAGACAACGTTACTGCTTTTTTATCGCAGCTGTATGCCTTATCATATTTGAATACTGTCTTTCCCCTTCAGTGCAGCTCTCCCTGCAGTTTATTCTCTTGCTCTATCTTTGTGTTCTCTCCTCCGCCAGGATAATAAATGTGCAATCCGGCTGGTATTCCGGCCAGCGAAACCAGCTCTGCTTCCCTCGCGCTGGCATTTCACCTTTGACTCAGGGCTCTGGAATGCTGCCGGATGCAGAGCTCCGAGGCTGTCAGCCTGTGCTCAGGGCTGCGAGGGAGCAGGGGAAAGGTAGGACACACGTCACTAGTGACAGCAGCAGTGAGCTGTGCACGCTGCCGTGGTCATCACACGCTGTTTGTCCCAGTGATTTTATGGGTTGGATTGAGATGCTTCTGAATTCCATGGAGAATTTAGAAATATGTTTTAAATATCTTTCACCGCGCTTTTTGCTTTTGCAAATGGAGCTAAGTGTCCCCTTTTTCCCATCTCTTTCCTCCCCTGCCAAGTTAGGTCACTGATCAAGTGATGTGGGAGCATTCCCATGACTATTCCAACCCCATTCAGATGGTCTGAGGAAAGTTTTAACCCAAAGAAAAAAAAAAACAAATTGAAGCAAAATATTCTGCATGATTATTCTGAAAAAAAAAAAAAAATCAGTTGATCTTTGTGCTATGGAGCTGCTATTTTCAGAAAAGGCTGAATCTGCAAAACTTCTTTGAGTTGGGTTGTCAACTCGCGTGACTTTATCATGAGTCTTGTGATACTTGTGTCTTGCTTCATTTCAGAATGGCAAATACTAGAAAGAATCTGCCACTCAAAGATAAAGCAGGTCAAGTCTTCAAATTTGCGGGGAGAAAATAATAATTAATAATAATAATAATAATAATAAACAGAACATAGGTCCTAAAGCTTAAAAATCTAAAAATCTAAAATTCCTAACTTTGGGAGGGAAAAGGGAAGGCAGCTTAGATGTTTGTGTTTGTCATTGGCAATATCGGTCTGCATCCTGCATTCATTTGGCCCCTGCACACATAATGGCCCCACCTGAAGGCATAAGCCAGCAGCACAGCTCAGCTCCAATGTGTGTTTGAACTTTCCTACCTCCTCGACGGTTGGGTAAGGCCAGCAGAGCCAGGAGCAATGTGAAACTCCCCACGACCAGCACAAACAAGACAAAGCCCAAGAGCGCTTGCGGGCATGGAAATCCCAAGTAATCACTCACGTCCCCATGGGACATGCAGGATGCAAGAGGGAAAGACAGTCATGGTGTTGCATCATTCACCTCTCATCTAAGGAATAAGACTGGCCTCTTGCCAGGGGCCCAAGTCAGGCAGCGATTTCATTTCACTCTATTTCTTTCACATTGTATATGCAGAAAAGAAAGAGGAGGGATCCAGCCCTCTGGTTTTGATTGCTGATCAGTTGTCACACAGTTACTGGTGAAAAGCCGCTGCTTTGTGCGCAGCTCAAAAACATTGGCATCTACTACTGTGTTTTGCAAAGGGCTTCACCCCCCCCTTCCTCCCCCTCTTCTGCATGCACGCTGCTCTGTAAACACGCACACACTTCTGACATTCTTTCATTCCTGTCTTTTCTGTATTAGGGATATAAGAATACATCCAGACTCATTTTCAACACATTTTCTTAAAGAGCAGAGATACAGCCTTATTCTCCTAAATGCCTTTCACTTACATTGTACTTAAAGCAACATTACAGCTAACTGGCAAGGAAATTTTGAGTGTGAGAGAGAGAAACTACCTTTATCCCACAGCAACTGTGGTAGGGAATTTTTTTTCAGCCCTTAGAGGTCCCTAGAGAACTTTGAACACATTTACTAGTATCAAAGCAGGGCAATAGCTTTTCAATGACATCATCTTCCCACTCCCTGCAACTGAGAACTCACCGTTCCCTGAACTAGATAGAGACTGGAGGTTTCAGTGCCAAAGGTCTTACACCATAGTTTCACCTACAAGTATTAGGATTTTCAAAAGATCAGGAGAGACTTGCTGCATTTAATAAAATTTACTAGTAGCAAAGTTCTTTGCTGTCTAAGCATTGCTACTAAAGGGTTACCCATGTCAAATTTTAAGGCTTAGTTTAAGACAGCACTAAGAGCCTTGAATCTAGTATTAAAATATATGTTCTTAAAAATACATGAGGTTTTTAATAACCAAACATAGACAATTATGTTCGCAGATGGGAGCAAATCAGTGCATGCACAGAGAGCTGCCCACAGCAAAATGCTCAGGGTACAGAGCAGCGTAACCTCATGAAAAATGAACCTTTAGGCTGCGGGGATCTCTCAATGTCTGATAAGTCACACTGGAGACAAAGAAGATCACAGGCACATACAAATCCTTTCCACCGATATAGACTGGAACCGCTTTATTGCTGCTTACAGCCAACATTTGTTCTGTTTTAGGAAGAAAAGCAACATATACAAATAATTGTACTTTTCCATTCTTAAACACTGGAGTAACACTCAAGATAGCTCCTTTACAGTGGTGAAATCCTGACAGGGATCTCGACAGCTGCTTAAAACCCAGCCACAGCCTTTACAACTGGCTAATTACAGACACCCAAATCCTTGCAACACATTTTGCTTTCATGGCCCAAACAGTAAAATCAGTGACTTTATCCAGGACTGCACAATAATGCCTCTGTTTATCAGAGGACAGAGCAGAGTGGCTTATCCCCAGATTGATCATGATCTGTGCTTAAACATATCAACTTACAGTTTCTGTTTTTTTTTTTTTTTCCTCCAAACCTAAAGGAAAAGAAATAAAAGGAGCTGAAAAAGGGCTTTTTCTTTTGTAGAAATGCAAAAAAAAATGCAGATTGAGCTTGACTAGCCCTTAACAAGATCCTTGTTTTGTGCCGTGATTATAACAATTTGATTTTGAAAGTGGGAGCATGAAAAGGATGCTCTAAATGACACACTTCACCGTGATGTGTGATGCCCTTCCCCCTGCGAGCAGCACTTCACAACTTTCATTCATGCAGACACCGCAAGAGGAGAATCTCTTGCTGCTGTTGGTTGAGGAACTAACGCATGAGAGATGTGGGGTACCTACAATATCAGTCAGATGGCTCTGAGGAAGATCTAGCATAAATTATCCTGCACGAGGGATGTTAAACATAGTAAACAGGATAAAACAAATCCAGAATGTAGGGAAACTGTTTTGTTTGCTCAGAAAGCTACATTCCTCTGTATGTACAGTGATGTTTATGTGAGAGGACTAAACTTCTTTTGAAGTTTTATTACTTCTGTTTCAAAAAAGTACAGGCTACTTTTTCAAGTATTTCTTTTATTTTAAGGACATAACATGATTGTTTTTTATGGCAGGAGATAGGGTGATATCTCTGAAGTATGTGTAAGCTCCCCTATGTTCAGTATTAGTAAGTTCAGAGCTCAGTCATTTATCTGTCACCCACTAAGTTAGTAATAGTGACTCAGACACAGGTCTGACATCCAGAACATGAGTCCAACCACTGCTCCCAAATACTTGAAAGTTGGTGGAAAAAAAAAAAAGAAAAAGAAGTAGCAGTAACTACTGAAAGTAAAAGTTGGATTGGGCCCTTATTTAGCTGCTCTAACTGCAGAAAGTGTTTTTGCCAACTTACTTTGCCCATGAAATGAATTCCAACCCGTTATGTAAAAGCCCTATGGACTCCTGCTCCTGCTGAATCAGTGGTGCTGCGAAAGGAGACCCCCTCGGACTGCGAGCGCAGCGCGAATCCCGCTCAAACGCCGCTGGCCGGCTGAAACCACCGCGGGGCTGATAGCCAGAAAGATCATTGACGTGTGTCCTTAAAGCCCACAGCCACGAAACTGCCAGGGGATATTTGCTAGGTGCCAAATGGAATGAACTGACAGGTATTTCTCAAATCCTTATTTCTGTAAACAAGCAGCAGCTGACAGTGATCCTGCAAATTCCACTTGAGAAAGCTCTGATGATATTAATGCACTAAGCTGTGTCCTGAGTCCCCCGATAGAATTACAGTATTATTGTACACAGCCGGGTAGATATTATTATGTTGCGCGACGAAATCAGAGCTCCTACAATCAGGAATAAACGAAACTGAGATCCTGTACTAATGCGTATTAAAACAGAGCTGGTATCTCCAAATTTAGTACAGAATGTTTTTCAACACTAACTTTCTAACAACATGGACAAATAAAGCCATGCATATGCTGGCAAACTACACCGTGGCTAGGGAAGTTTGCTGATGACAGTCTTGTTATTGTAACAGGAAATGACTCAGCCTTGGCAACAAGAGATCAGATATTTTATTCAGAAGCATTAGGTCATTTTTTTCCCCCTAACCAACCAACAGTTTCACAAGGCAACTGGTTTTGTTTGAAAATAAATATCTATTTTGAAAGTGATTTACTGGGGGAGTAGAGTTAAACATTTACGGTTAGGAATAATCACTGAGTTTAATTCAAGGCATCTGGAAACCTCTTGTCCTCTTAACTCTCTCGAATTTGCTGCCTGTACAAAATTCCACCCCCTCGGGCAAGAATTCTCCCACATGGCTGCACAAAGTATCACCAGGTTTATTATCATCCTGATAGCGAGGATGAGTAAGGAGATTTTTTGCCTGGACTAGTAACTTTCCATGACAATTATATGTGACTGATGTCACTGTTCCAGCTAAAGTAAAACTACTTCACACCAACCAGCATCGCAGCTAAATCAAGTATGTGCTCTGCTGTAACGGCTTACTACGTGATCTTTCATCAGTTATTTATAAACAGCACATGATCTTCTGTTGCTTCTCCTAAAATCAGAGTGAGACAAAAATCCTGCTAATATCTGGCATTCAGCCTAACCTAGGGCAGTTTTTACTCCTTCTCAGCTTGAGCGCTGTTCCTTACCGTATGTATCCTTTTTGTTATACAGAAGTTCACACAAGTATTTGAAGAAAAGAGACTTCCATCAGATCCTGAAAGAATTGGTATTACTCATTTTTGTTTCAAGTAGCTTTTAGCACAGTTGACAATTGCATAAAAGTTATGCAAAAAGAAACTAATTTCTCAAGCCAATTTAAAAAACTTTGTCTTATGATAAAGAGTAAACACACCACCAGCTGCAGCACTCCTAAAAAGAACAGGATTTCATCATCTTCCTAATAGTTTCCTGACTCGGTTGTCGGTTTTGTATTTTTAAAATACCAAGGAAGCATAATACTCCACATCATAATGACTCAAATATCCCATACATATATATAAATAACACATCAATGGCCATGCTAGCATTTTATCTTGGGTCGGGAGCAGCCAAAAAAGTGGATGGGGGTATCTTTAAAACTCTATAGCAACAGCATTTATCTGTTGCCTCCATACTGTGCCTAGAGCCTAAATTTAAGCATTAAAAATGAAACTCCAGACAATTTTCAGCATTGGGCACTGCAAGAACACAATAAGGCTTCGAGCATTCTTCTCTGACACCAAAATACATTATTTTTGTAAATGTGTGAAAAATTAAACTTCTTTGAAAAGCCACTGGAGCCAATACAAATATACAATTCAGCGTTAAATGAAATATATCCTAAGAAACCCCAGTGCCCTACATTATTTTGCTGTTATCTTCCTTGTGACACAAGCAATATTTTATATTTCCAGCCCCCTAAAACAGCAGATTTCATAATTTTACTGCTAAAGCAACACGGTTTTCTGTGCTCTGTCAAATTTTATCTTTAAGCAGGGGGAAAAAAAAGCTATCTCCTTCCACCATCTGCCAAAAACTATTTAACTCAGGGTAGTGCTTCTGTGATTTCAAACTGCAGGAGCTTAAGTAACTCCAGTGTTATACCTATTAAATATCCTGACAATCAGACCCTAACATTTTCAAAGGACTATGGCATGCAATTTAAGAAAAGTATTTCTGCTGTACTCTTACAGGGTTTAACCGCGAACATGCTCTACATTTCAGTTAGTTGCACTTGCTGATCACTCTTAGGTGTTGGGTGATTTTAACTAGAGAGTGGTCTGGAGGGGATGGACAAAGGCCACTGTCTATTCACAGCCTACCACCAAATTTGAGAAACTGGGCTTCTTCCTCCAGCAGTAAGCAGCCATTGGACATTATATGAACATGATATTACCTCTATTGCAAAACTTGTTATTCAGTACTAAGTCTCATGATAACAGTACACTATTGCAGCTGTCTGACAGAGCTTACTGCCTGCGAATTGCAATTTTATATGTGAACACTCAACAGACACGCGTATATGTGTCAATTTTTATATATCCTATTTGCTGAAAGATTTGAAAACACAAACCTCCAGTGTTTTAACTCTCACAGGATAATGAAAGAGACTTATATTTCTTCTTATCCACATTTCAATATTTTAAAGCCAAAATCCTGCTCTTCTAACACTTAATATATGAACACTTGAAGTTGTCTTTCTCTGCCTTACATTCAACATGCACAAATATATTGCCGTTTTCCATTGGCACCGTGTCAGTTTTATGATTACAAATCCCCCATTCGCATGTGTTCTTTTCAAAAGTACTCATGTTTTAATGGGCCTCCATCATACATGAAGCCTTAATCTAAGAACTGACAAGTTTCAAGCCTGATGCGATATTTCTCACTGAAATAGGGACTCCAAGAGGTCTGATTTAGCACACTCAGTCAGGAGCAGCAATAGACAGGAGGAGATAAACCAGAACCCGCTCATTGCTGTGTGCAACTCCCAGCTTCATCTCAGGGCAGGCAGACCCAGGGAGCTGGAGATGCAGAAAACATTTTGAGTTTTTCAAATAAATGGCTTAAATTTTTGCATTCTTTGTGGGACAGGATATTATTTTACCTTATTATGAGGCACAGTAGCAGCTAGCAGTATTTATGACTGGAAAAGCTGGGAAGACAATGTGTTACAATTTCATAAGGAATTTTTTTTTCAGTTGTGGACATATGTGATGCTGCTGCAATGTATTTTAATGGAGTCAAGTTTTAAACTTAAAGAGTTTGGAAACTTATTTTGAGCATGCAGAATTAAATCTCTGTAAAATGCTCAATCTTTCAGTGGAATATGAATATCAAAGATACATAGGGAGACCCATTAAATTATTTTCTGATCATTTTTCTTTTCAGTAGGTATTGCAGCATATGCAATAAGAAAAAAAATGCAGGAACTGTGAAGAAAAAGGAAACAGGTTGGATAGGAGCAAACTGTTCTTCAAAGTAATGAAAGAAGCAGAAATTGTGGCTAAAAAAGTACTTCAGAATGTGGTCTCCATTTGCCTAACTTGTTCTAAAAGTGATCCTAACAGGCTCACAGAAGAAGCAGTCAGGAAGGGAGTAAAAGAAAATCACCCATGTGAATAAAGAAAATGTACTGTGTTGAGATTATATCCTAATCTAACTCGAGAAAAAAAATATGGTTTTCCAAAAATTCTTCATTTCTCTGAGAAAGCCTGTATAACGTATCCTGTGATGTTTTTAAGGAATTGCAAGCACATTGCTCCACTTAAGATGCAATTCCCAGATACTTTACTAGAGGCTTCCAGAGAAGTCAACAGGTAGAGAATTTATGCCCTCCTAGAGGTGTTAGAGAAATCTTTCCACGTCACTTGAGTCCAGGAATAGCCTTGCAGAGATGTTTGAGTTTCAGCCAGTATTTCTGTATTTGTTTCATTGCCTTCCCCGCTCACTTCCATATCCAACAAGGCTGTGATGTAAGGCCCTTGGGCAGGGAAGCTGCTTCCCACTGCCTTTGTACTACTGTGCCTGACACTGTTTCCCAACTCTTGATCTTTCAGACTGGACTTTCTGTAGCATGGGGCTTGGCTCCTTTACTGGATATGCTCAAGCGTTGCTGCTTTTTGTTTGTTTGTTTGTTTTCTCTGGCAAAAACACAGTCTAAGATATGGAGCAGTGGTCCTAGCACGAAGCTAGGACACAGATAGGGCTCACTGCTGAATCAATGGCTCAGAAGCATTCTTGGGTCCTCCTGGTTTAAATGCAGAGTTCATGAGACTTTAACTGAGAGATCAAAGCCTATGTTATTCAGCTGATCTTAAAACACATGAAATCCTCTCTTGCCTCGGGTCTTGATGTGAACTGGATTTTGATCTGAGGTTGTGTATATCTGGGAAAGGTCAGAATTTCCTTCAAATTCAGCCCTTATTTCTGGATAAAAAATAAATGAATAAAAAACAAAATGATGCATCAGTCGTGTTCTTTTTGGCCTTTACAAAATAAATGTCCAAGGCCCTTCATTTGGACCATGCTTGGAATAAACTGAAATTACTGAAGGATGAAGGAATACAGGAATTCATGGATTCTGCAGATCAAGTGACTCCTATAGATGCAATATTGACTGAAAACCATCTAGTTGACTGATGGAAGTCTCATGTTGACTTTAAAATTCAATTGGAGAGTGCAATCTTATCTTTTACTATGCAATTCATAAAGCTTTATTTAGTTTCTTCTTTTTTTTGCACATAGTGATGGAGGCAAATTTCTCAAAGTTATTTATGTATGACCTGTATTTTTGAATCTCATCCGTATTGTCTCACCAATAAGCTACAGATCTATCATCTATTAGAATTTCTGAACGCCAGTTAGAAACCATCAGTGCCTTGCTAGTGCAAACAGGGTTTCAAATATGTATTTCAAATATATACATTATATATATACATATGTATATGTATATGTTAGCAGTTCTGCAATAAATCTAACTTACTGTTATATATTATTAACATTTATTCAATGCTATAAAATCAAATAGTTTATGGAAGAGGCTTTTCTACTCCCATTCTCCTTCTGAGTGGTCCATTTCTTGTTCTGCAATTCAACATATTTCCTGTTAGCCACAAAAAGGGAAAAGAGCAATCATCGTGCACAGCTCTTAACAACAATGATGTGTTTCCCACTCTGAAGAGTAAGAGCTTGTGGAGCAGGTACTGTAAACATCAGAAATGTTCGCTGTGAATCAGTTCAATAAATTCAATACACTTCTTGGTAAAGCTAGTGCAACAACAAAAGATGCTTAAATACCTAGAAAATTGAAAGCAGGCAACCTTTCTGCCTATTTATCCGAATATTTGTAGTTTCACTTTGAGGAAAGTGACATCTTGTACAACAAACAGGAAAGCAAATCTCATTTAGGAATGTCAAGCAAATGCAAGAGTGAATGTAAAAGAAACAATTAGGCCTTTCACAAATACTTGGGGGTTTCCAGAACAACATTTCCTGAGTTTTTTATGACTATCTGAAGCTCACGTAGGTTAAGGATGGGAATCATGGCCATAAAAGTAGAGTTACCTAAGTACAAATTGGTATGGGAACTGAGACATCAAGGACACGTGGCAGGTAAAGACCAAATGCCAATGATGATAGAGAACAGTCATCCTGATTATAGAAGCAGCCTTGTTAAGAGAACCTGCTAGACAGTGGGATATCCACTCCCATGAGAAAGTCGGAAAGACAAGGTGTGTTGGAAGTGAGTAAGCGCCAGCTCAGCTCTGCCTCCAGCCCAGCTGTCTGTCTGCAGCTAACGCAAGAGCAATCAGGAGTGTCTGTTAAACAATAGTGCTGTAAATGGCCCCTTTCCTTTCTGTATTTTATAACGTGCAAATCCTGGTCCATCATCATTGCTCCTTGCTCTGAGAGTGAGAACTGAACTAACAACTCTTAGCTGAGTGGTTATGTCAAGAGGCAAAAAGCTATTTAAAATATGAAATATGTCTGCTATGTATCTTGAGAAGTGAAAGCATGTGCCTTTATTTCAAATACTGCTAGATGTTTTAAGATGAGATAGGACCAGAATACTAGTTTAATATTTTGCCATAATAATTTGCTCTTAACAAGCTAAACATACCTTAGTATCAAAAAAAAAAAAAAGTCGTACAGATGAGGATTTTCATTACGCAAGGCTTATACAAGCAGTCACGGGAGTCGAGGGCAAACACAGGGCCCACTCAGAACTGCAACGCAGGAGATGACTGAGAGGGACCTACACAAATGTAGAGCCTCTACCCTTACAGGCAAGAGGCAACTGTACAGGAAAACAACACTGAAGACACAAATAAAAAGAGGTTACACAAGATAATAGCTCTACAAACGGATTTTTTCAAGCCCAGATGTCATGTCTGTCACTAGCACAACAATTCTGGACCCTAAGTGAACAACTGTGGAACTGAATGCACAGAGAGTCCAGGCTCACATGTTCTTCCTATTTAAGGTCTATTATCACTGACTTTTTAAAATTGTTTTAAGGGAAGAATGCAAATACAGTCCTTCATTATCACAGTTCTGAATTGAATTTCCTTCATTTTTTAGGTAAACAGTGCTGCTGGAGGCAGAATGTTGGGATTGATAGACCCAGATAGATCTGCCCCAGGAGGGCCTTTTATGTCAATAGAATTTTTTATGTTTTATGTCAATTAATGGCATTTTTGATCCACTACTATTACTGAAAAACTTACTGCACCTCTTTGTTCCTAGCCTAAACCAGAAACGTCCTGGTCTTAAGCCACAACCTTTCCATAGAGCTTTCTATAGAACTCTTCTTTTACCTCTGTTGCATCCTGTTAAATAGTTGTCTGGTGTTTATTCCCCTGATTCAGAGAACAAACATAAACCCCCTCAGCTGTCTTTCCTTGTTTAAATAGCATTTTTCTTTTTTTTTTTTTTTTAATTTCCGTATCTTTCCACAAAGGTTCACTAGGCCATGTGTCCCCACCTCCTCTGAAATTATTCACATATATTTCTTAAGCATGCAAAACCCTGGTTAAATATGATAATCCAGATAAAATCTAATTTAGGATTTTGCATCTTTACAATTTTCTCTGGAAATTACTACTACATCCCATGATTTCACGTACCATCCTAAAACTGGCTGAAATTCCTTCAGTGAACCGGCTGATCTCACGATCAGCTGATTTCAAGACCAATGACTAAATGTCCTATTTGTTCTTCTGTCAAGTCTAGCAGATGATCCCCTGTACTGCCAAATAAAATCTTGGGTTTAGTACATCAGTGCATGACCCCAAACTTTACACTTTTTTCCTTCTTTCCATTGGTATTACCCCATCTCTCAAGGCCATTTCTTCTTCTGTGGCATTAGAATACAATCCATGTCTATACTGACAATGTCTCCCAGCTTTGTGCCATCAGTGCATTTCATTACTCTTTCTTGTGCCAAGGTCAGGAATGAAAATATTAATAATTCCTCATGTAATATCGCTTCAAATATTTTCATGAAGTCTAAGTAAATTAGATCTGTCAGGGTTCCCTTGAGAAACTCTACCGATTTTCTCTTGATAAGAGAAAATCTTTTCTCTTATCAGTGATATGTCTAATTAATGATACCATGTTAGCCTAATGAAATCTAAATTAGACACCAGAGAAGTCTGTATGGGAGCCAGGAGAAGAATCATAACTCTGTATTTTTAATCTGATTGAGATCCCATTAAAATCTGAAAAGATTCCCAGTGATCTCAGAAGGAATGCAGTGAAATATTTAGCATGATGATTGATGACATCTGTAATATAACAGCACCAGTCAGCACTTATAAATAGAAAAAATCCTACATACTATTTGTCAGGCTTCTTAAAATTCATGATATTGTTCCAAAAATCAGTATTTTTTATATCACATTGCTACTGCTCTTGTGTTTGGGTTTTGTTTTACTCTCTTACAGTTTTTGAGTCCTTGAAAGGAACTTAACATTAACTTTTCCTCAGTTGTTCATAGATAGCAACAGTCTATACTTTCTGGTGGAACTCATATCAATATCTGATCAAATGTCTCCAAGATATAGGTTGCAAGGAAAAAAAAAAGTAAATATTGTGGGGTTTCTGTTGTTCTGTTTGTTTGTTTTAGAGGTTTCTGGTTAGGCAGGGAACTTTCTGAGTGGCTAGTGAAAAAGGATATTTTATAAATATTTAAATAAATACTACATGCCACAGTCGCACTGAAATTCCACAGGAAAGGTCATTTCATTGAGTGACTTTTGCTCTAGAGATTTTCCTTAAGTGGTTCCTGTTATTGCAGTTGTACTGAAACAGAAGGACATTCACTGAGATTACGGTGAATAAAGGAACTGCACATATTGCACCTTCATTCAGGTCTGCCATGCTTGAACCCACTGGTATGAAAATTAATGCTCCCTATTTCATTTCAAGACTTAAGGACAATGTCTAAAGCCAGGGGAGAGGGGGGAAAAAAGTGTTGAAAAGGTGTGGGACGAAACCACATGGACTTGAAAGAACTGTTTTGGGTGATGTTTTGAGATGGAAGTTCATGTTTCAAAGCCCTATTTAGACCCTCGCATAATTTTGAGTGTTAAATAACAATTGTGGCAAAGATCCCTTTCCTTGGTGAGACAAGCACGACTGTTTATTCCAGCTGAAGGCCTGGCTACAAGCACCCTGGCCTTCGGCAACATGCAGACTGGGCTCTGTGATGGTGCGGTGCCCCCTATTCGGAATTTCTCCAAGAATTTTTCAGATCTAAGAGTTATTGCTGAATGCCTCGGTTTGATAAAGCCAGATTTCATGAGCAAGCTTGTTACACCTGGAGTCAGTAGTTGCAGAAGTTATTTACTCCTAGTTGATATTCATACTACTACATATCAATGCTTTCAATGCTGCAGCCAGTGACTAATTAAAAGATCATGTTTTCTTTGTTGGGTAGAACTGCTGTAACTGACAGAAATGTTCAAACTAGTGCCCTCTTTTTAAAACACTTTCTGTAACACATTTTCTATAAGAAGTCTTTCACTCTGAACTGTCTCCAGAGTCCACATTCATTAACCTTCTGAGCATGCCACAAAGGCTGATCTTTTCATCCCACAAGGATTCGGGAAAATTGAAAGCTACTGGATTAAATGGAATTTTACTTGTGCAATCAGTAGTTCTATTGCTCAAGAATCTTCAGAACAGTTTATTTATATTTAATTGCATTTTTTGGAATTTTCGATTTTAGCATTACTTTCCCTTGTGAAGCAGTACCTATAACACTGTATGATACTGAGCTATAGCTCACCGAGTCAAGGAATTGATGGTATTTTAACTCTCTGTCCACAAGAACCACTGTGTGCTGCCATCTTTTAAAACTCACGTAAGAAGCTTTTTCTTTCCTTTGAGCAAGAATTCCTTACCTTACCTACCTTAATACTATTTCCATTCTCTACTTTCCCATACTGCTTTCCATAATGCTCTGACCAGCTATTCTTTTTCATTCTATGAATTTTCCCCCCTCTGATCATGCATAGGCATTTCCCCTTTAACACTGTGAAACAGTCTCCATAAAAGAATCACAGTCTTTACAAAGGTTGCTGCCTACCTTGCTAAAAAGTAATACTATGAACATCAGCCAAAAACTGCAGAGCAATTCTGCAATCCTTTGGGTGCAGCAAAAGCACAAAAGAGCAAAGGACAGAACCCCTCGAAGCTCACACTTCAGAGGATGTTTCCCCCTCTCCATGCAGCAATAATGAGTCACAGTGAAGCGAAACCCATCTGTTCATCTGGACACAGATACTGCATGTCAGCCAGCAGGAAATGATTCCACTGAAGACTCTCACTTTAAGCTCCTTGTATAGACAAACTGCCGCTGCTTCCCACCCTCTAGTCTACAAACAGGGAACACCAATTCCAACACTCGCTTTCACCATGTTCTTCAAGCACCAGCTTTTCAGGCAAGAGGTATTTGGACATATCTGTGCAGCTTGGCTAGTGCCACAGCATCTAGAGGTCAGTTAATGACAGTAGATGTTCTCATCACAAATTAAGCATTCAAAGCCAGTCACACAAAGCATCGATGACTTCAGCCAGAGGCAGCAGCACCTTCCCACTCCTCCCTTCCCACTGCCCACGGCGGGGCTGGGACCCCTCCTGGTTCTGGGAAACCAGCTTGTTCCTTCCCAAACACAGCCCTGCCATCAGCTGGTGATGGGAACGAGGAAAGCACAGTCATCACTGATACATTTCATCGTGAAATGATCAGCAGCAGAAATATACCCTGTATGTAGAGAGACCACTTAGCCACAGTTATTCATATTTAACTAAGTTTAGGGGGGATGAGGACTGTCATTTATAAATTGTTCCTTCCACATGTAGCTAAGTGAGACTAAGCACTGCTGCAGCCTTCAGGTGTTATCACAACATAAGCAAAGACTAATAACTATATAAGCAGAGAACTCTTTTCTCCTCACATGACTGCTTTTGTAAGCACCATATTTCAATTTACTTGACTATGATCTAGTTTAGGTCATCACTGTATAAATGTTTAGCTCCACCAGGGCTACTCGTATGTGCTGGATAGGTGCCTTCTCATGTGTGTAATGTTTTGGATCAAATTTTCACACTCATTTTGATGGATTAGGTTTCAGGTGGACAAGACCCAAAGAAATCAGATGATTCGTCTTAAATACTCTGCTATACTGGAAAGATGCTTAAAAGTTATGTCTAAAAGAATGAGAAAGCACTCTATATTTCTATTAAAATTAGATTTACAACACAGAGGCACGATTATCTCCAAATACATTTTTTTCCAAAGAACCATCAACATTTCTTAAAACAAAAGTTTGATTTCATGTTAAATGATACTGACAGCAGTATCATTTAACCTGATATATCAGATGACACTGAAAAAGAAGGACCTAGTTAAAGCTCCCTGAAGCTTTAAAGAAAATATGCAATGTCTTTATGCTTACGAAGAACCTAATTTTTGTTTTCTATCATGCCTCTGAAATCCATGATTTCTAAAATAATACCAAATGAGACTTGAAAAAACAAACAAACAAACAAAAAAAATGACATACATTACCCATAATCTCATAAACTGCAAGAGATTGGGAGACAGAGAGAATGAAGGAGAAAAAAGAAAAAAAAAAAAGGAAAGAAAGGAAATCTAACAATCTACATATTTTTGAGAATAGATATAAATGGCAGGCAATGAATACAGAAAAAAGCACCGTGCAACGATAAAATGCCAACAGATGCTTCCAATAGCAGGTAAAAATCACACAGCTTTCACCTCCAAAGGCAGGCAAAGCTTTCCTGGAGAAATACTGAAGGAAACCACCTACATCTTAAAAAAAAAAAAAAAAGTAAATAAAAAAATCTACTGGGGAAAAGAAACTATAAAGGGCTTGTGAAATTGCCATCAGGAAATGAAAATGACCATCACAGATATGACCTAGTCTGTAGAAGCATAGGAATAAGGTTAACGCTTTGGTTGTTATTCAAAACCAAATGAACAATAAACTTATGATAACAGGCCTGGATTAGGATTTAGAAGATCTGAGTTCATTTCTTGGCTCTGCCATAATCTCTCTTTGTGATTTTGGGCCAAGGATTACATTTGGCATAGACCGAAGAAAGGAAGTAGTATCCTCTTTATATATTAGGGAACTGAGACCCAGAGATAATAACAGGCAAAGATTCACAATGTCAATTTGGCATTTACATTTCCAATAAATTTCCCTAAAGGGAAAGATGACTAACAGAGTTGAGGGGTACCTTTGTGGTCTGATCCTCCAATTACCTCTGTGTTTCTATTTCCTCATTTTAACAGAGGGATAATTATCCTTTTCTCCTGCACTTCAACCAAAGCCTTTTTTTTTCTCTCTCTCACTAACCATGAATAAAAACTCTTGGGAAAGAACATGCTTTTACCTTCATTTATATATTTCTTATAGTTTCTTATAGTGAGTAAAAGAGCCAAGGTGCTTCCACCAAGATAGTAAATAATCATTACATACAAATATATCCATATATATATGTACACCCATTCATCTCAGATACTTACAGAATAAGTGTCCTTTTCCTTATTACTGTTATCAGCCTGCTACATGATAGCAGTAACACTAACCTGACTATATTGATGGGGTCTCTCTTGGGACTTAAACATCAAATAATTTGGCAGATTTCCTAAGTAATGGGCTAAATTCTGACACTCACTGGGATTAAAGTCAGGATAGTTCAGTGTAAATTTAGGATTCGCTTCAAATTCATTTGCTTTTTATTTCCTTTTCCCTACTGTGATCTTCCAAAGCTACTAGAATTACACCAATGTGAGTGAGATCTGAATCCTACCCACTGGCAACAGTTACTCATAACAGGAAAAGGGAAATTTCACATAACAATAGGTGGGAACAGCGAGTAAAGGTTCACTATGTGGTAACAGTGCTGACTCTTTAATGACTATGTTTATTTCCTTGTGTCCCAAAGAAGGGCAAGTTGCTGAAAGGCCCCTTCTCATTTTACTCTGAAATATGTATGTATATTAGATTTTGAATCTAATTTTGCATCTTATACTAATGCAAGGATTTAAAAAAAAAAAAGCACAGTGCTGAGTCTCACTTTTCATAATAAGGACAGAAACAGATTGCTTTCTTACACCATGAAAAAACAAAGGAAGAAGTGAAGCTGCAAGGGCCACAGGATCTGCTCATGCTTGTGAACAGGAAAGCTCACTGTTGTTGCAGCAGCAGCAGCAGGTTTTTTTTTTCCCCCACACTCTACAGAAAGGAGTCCTGTGACATAAGGGAGAAGGAGAAACCCTTTAACTTACAACCCCTGTGATACACACAGCATAAAGTCAGAGCTGAAGTATTTGAGTCCGAAAAGGTATCCTGGGCCATGTAGTTCATTCCAAGCAAAGGTCTGCCATTCTCGGCTGGGGTTTTCAGAATTCCCTGTCTAGTCTTGACATGATTACTTCCTAGAAAAGGCAGTTTCACAAGCACTCCAAGCAAGCAACTCCTATGTCTAATTGGCATCACTGCTTGGAAACACTTCTTTGCATTCTGCTGTGAAGTTCACAGCTATAATCTAATCCTTTATGCGCTTGCTAAGCCTTACTTGGACAGCCACAAGCAACTAGTGAAGCACTACAGGTATTTCTGGCTGTCATTTGCCCTCCAGGCTCTCTCTCCTTTTCACAAAATGACAGGCACATGTTAGGTTCTTTTTCTGGCAACTTCCAAAATTTGTCTGAATCGGATTCCCCAATGCACTGCTAAATAATGGTCTCTCATTAGCAACAGCAAAAAGAAAGAAGAGGTCATGCAAATTTGGTACAAATGTCCAGTGACACCATTTCTGCCCTAGCTCGAACTGGTGTTTTCGCTATTAATCACAGCAGTTGCTGCTCCTCCAACAGGTGAAGCAGTCACAAACTTACTGAAAGCAGTTAGTAACTTGGCATCAGACAGGCCCCAGACAAGCCCATACTCCTAGTGAGGAGGCTTATCCTGCACTCAAGTCTTTCCCAAAAACATTCTGAAAACAAAGCCTGCTTTTCTCATTCGCACACCTCACTCTAACACTGCATTCACATCATATTTTTTTAAGAACATAAATACAGAAATTCAGGTCTTCTAAATCATAGGAGATTTTATGGAAGACTAGAGAAGTAGTCATCATAAGGTTCTAACACCACAAAAATAAAAACTATTAACTTTTTGAACTGTAATTTTTATTTACACTGCATAGAACAGTGTGCTTTTAAAGACTTAAAAAAAAACCCACAAGTGCTATTTGTTGCATTAGAAACCACAAAATAAGTGGTATTTAACTAGGACTTATTATTAATAATGCTTGTGTACTACTAAGTGGACTGTATTGGGGCTCTTGTGGGAATAGGGTCTAATTCTTTACTAAAGCAGTCACCCAATAAAAACCTGAAAACTAATATAATTTTATTCATAAATATGTCCAACAGCTAAACACCAGGGAGGAAAAACAGCTATTTAAAGCTGAAGAACAACATTGGCACATGAGGAAAGAGGTATAATACACGGGTTGTGGATAGGTCTGGAATTAGGAAACCAGCACTAGCAATTGCTGCACTGAGGAACAGAATCACCTTTGCAGTGTTGGCTGTGGAGGCAGAAAAGGTAACTGCCTTCCAGGAGGAGGTACGCAGATGTGAGGACACTGCACGGAGCCTCTGCGTGAAAAAGAGCTGCTTGTAGGCATCTTTCGGCCTAGGACTATTTCTGGGTGCTCGGGAGGATCCCCGACTGGTTCCCAAAGCATTGCCATCTCAGCAACTACCCACGCTTATCTAAGAACGGCAAAGTGAAAATGGGCTTGAAAGCATGAACTGGGCTGCACAACAGGTAAGTTGTACAAATACAGGCTCTGGGTTTGGTCTGCAGAGTAAAGAAAGAAAACAAAGAAACAAACAAAAGGCGCCACCACCACAAGCTCTTGACTCAGATGTAGGTCATTACTTCATATCTTGTTCGCATTAGCAAATGATGATTTTCTCCCTCCACTACAGTTAATTCTTTACCAGTATTTGTGGCACAGCACAACATCACCTCTCCTGGCACAAGCTGAGGTTACATCTACCAAAACTCTTCCTTACTGTATTTTTGTCACTATTTCCTTTTAATGGTCTCAGCTTTCTCTCTGTCTAGGGCCATTCTCTTAGGCAATTCTCTAGTTCTGCCTCTGTCAGAGTGACAGATCAGGAATCACCCCACTTGCTTGCCTTCTCATAACACTTCTATTTATATATCCTCAAATAGCATTTACTTTATCTGCGGTAGAATCACATTGCAGGGTAGTTTTCGATTTAGCACCTTACCACCTCAGAAGCAGATTGTTTCAAGTGGTGTTCTTTGCTAACCAGCAATGCTTTTATACACTTGACGCTCTCTTTTCCCCCAAATAAAGTCCACTTATCCTAATCAAACCAGAAGCTATTGATTCTTTCATCTAACTTCCCTGTACTTGCTTGTACACAAAGTATTTTCAAGATTTCTCCTATGCTCAGCACTGCATACAATGCAAAGCAAGGTAATATGTCCTCTAAAAACGTATCAATATTCTCAGAGCAGAACAGTGCTCCTCCTGTCTCGCACAGAGCACAGCCCACCGGGAAAAACACGGCCCGTCGCCTGCTGAGCGGCCTACAAGGTTTTCCAGGAATGTTCCCCTATCCCTGACAACGTGGTGGGGCATTTAATGCGGTAATAGAGCTTTTCAGACTTTTTTTAGCTTTCAGCTTTTTTAATTAAAATCAATGAACAAAAAAATAAAAGAAAAGAAAAGCACACGGGCCTTAAAAAAAATAAAAAAACATTTTAAAGTGATCTTATAAGATCTGCACAAACTATTGCTGCTTTTAAAACAGAACAAGCTTCTACGGAGGTAAACACACTGTGCACGTTTATAGGACATCAGTGACTACCTCAGCACAAGCAAGGGCACACATACGGATTTAGTTGTAAGGTAATCATAGGAAATTTACCCAAGGAACTGAAGGGCTGTATTCCTGTCCTGCTCTGACCACTCAGCACACGAGCTTCACCGTCCTTCACCCTGCCATCAATGCACAGCCCTCTGCTCCAGCCTGTCCTGGTTTGGCATCTCTAAATACAGTGGGGCAGTCTCCAGGGATTGATTGGTTTTGGTTTGGTTTTCATTGAGGTTTTCAAGGTAAATTCCACCCTGGCTCATGCTTCAAAACAACCAGGGGTAAAAAACAGATATTCGGGACTTACTATGTATAGCTTAAAGTCATTAGGACCAAACTGTGTCTTCAAATATCTCCATTAGCTTGTTCTTTCATTTAGGGAACTATGAAAATTTGTCCTTACATTATTATCTTTCACACGGTACAACACATTCCTTTCAGCTCACACTCCATCCCAGCCTGGCTACTACTAGCGCAACAACTTTCTCCCTTCAGCTCACAGAGCGGCCTCCCAGAACACAGCATTTTACTGATGCCATTTCATTTTAATTCCCGATCACAAAATCACTACGTCTGTTTACTTCCCCACACAGTCTTAGCCACTTTCTTATCTGGGATTGGCTTTAGAAGTTCTATGACTCTGTTATTTAAGATTAAAATCTATTTATATATTAAAATCTGTGACGTGTATCAATTGTGTTTTAAATAACCATTTATAAAGGCCCAACAAAGTAACCACCTAATAAGATTATAACTTAAATATTTTTTAACTGCAGCATAGTCACATCTGTGCCATGATTTTCTTTTATTTATTTTTCCTTATGGCAATAACCTTAATGCTGCTCAACCAAACACAGACCAGCAAAAGTGCCGGCAAACCCTACTTGTCATCTAATGTATTTCACTATAGGAGTTTTCTTTTTTAAAAAAAAAATGCATTTCCATCAATTTGCAATCTCCAATCCTAGTTGTCCTTCACTGGAGGATATTGCCTACCTGAAAATAACTGTAATAAAATAAGACCCTGGGCACTTGCAAGTCTGCACTGGTACCGTAAATCTCTCCTGGTCCATGAGGTGTCCAGACCTCTGTAATAAGGAGCACAGATAAAATGGGCAAATTAGGGAACAGAAGACAGTGACATTCATAGTCACTATGTTTGAAACTAAACCCTTACCCAAAGAGGGAGCAGATCCCTTACACAAATAGTAACAATTTCCAGTTATGTTACCAGGTTATATTTGACTGGAGCCCACATCACCATTTCAGGCCACAAAACACTTAGCTCCACAGCACTAAAGCCAGGCTCCAGTTAGTTGAATAATTCACCTATTTAAATGAAGAGGGTTTATTTTTCTCCCCACACTTTTCTTTGGAAACTAGGTTTGGCCACAGGTAGACACAAAACTATCTTGACCGTCATCCACAAGGCAATTTTAGATAGACATTCACTTGCTTGCTCCCGCGAAGCCAAGTAAAGAATCCAGATCACGCAAACTTAGTTGTCCCAGTTTAGTTGTTTTTAATCTTCTGTTTAGGCTTACTTTTTAGGCATATAATAACGCTTTAATTCACCTTCAGCTTTTTCTTCACACACACAAAAACCCCAAGAATTCATTCCAGCAGCACCAGTTGTTTGTGTAGGGAATCCCCATGTCAGCAGTTTCTGCAGGGTTAGGTGATGGAAAGTCAGATGGGGTGACACTTTCTCTGCCAGCCATCACCAGTCCCCAGAACACAATAAGAAACAAACGCTTGGTATTTTAGTTACCACCTGTAGGTAACTAGCAACAGATACAGAGAAAAACCAGGGAAATGGAAACAACAGACTAGTCGGAACATTAGAGGAAAATCAGAAGTCTTTTAATAACAAACTCATTAGACACATTTGCGCCATGTGCTGGACGCTCCTTTGGAAAGTAAAAACCACAACCTTTTAAAGTTATATTAAGACATCCATAACTCTCACAGGAGCAAGAGCTGGTCTTAAAAACAGCAGTGCTCCAACACGACTGCAGAACTATCTGCACTTGTGTAAGTGTGCACCAAAGACTCAACTCCACCAGAGACTGGTGGCTGTCGCAGGTCAAGTGACAACAGGGATACTGACTTGTGGAGAAGGGGGAGAAGGAAGGAGGGGAAAAAAAAAAACATATATGTATGTGTGTGTGTGTGTGTACATATATATATATACATATAACGAGACAGAGAGCACGCACTTTCAGCCCTTCCGTGCGCAGGAGAGCCGACCCACAGGACGGGGCACCTCACAACCCAGCTGCGCACCCGGCACTTGGCTTGTGCCTCACGATCCCTGCGGGTGCCGCGGGCACCAGCCTGCGCGGCGAGGGGAAGCTCGAGCCGCGGGGAGGGTTCCCGGGGCGGGACAGGGGCCGCCGGGACAGGGGCCGCCGGGACAGGGGCCGCCGGGACAGGGGCCGCCGGGACAGGGGCCGCAGCGCCCTCAGCGCCCTCAGCGCCCGCCGCGAGCAGCGCAACGCGCGGCCGCCGCCCCTCCCCCGCCGGCAGCTCCGCGCGCCGCACACACCTCCCCCTCACGAAACCCAGCGGCTCCGCGCTTTATATACCCTGCTAAAAATAGCCTGCCGCCGAGCCGCCCAATCAGCGCGCACCGAATTTCGAATGGGGCCAATGGCGGCCGGCGTCACGGCCAGGCTCGGTCACGCGAGGAGGAGCCGCGCTGCCTGCCGCCCGCCCATTGGCCGCGTCTGACATCATTGGCGCGCGGGCCGGGGGGGCGCGCGGCGCGCATTGGGCGGCGGCGGCGGGCGGCGGCGCGGGCGCGCGCGCGCGCGCGGGGCGGGGCGCGCGCGGCGCGGGGGCGGGGCGCGCGGCGGCCGCGCTGAGCTTGGCCGGGGCAGGTTTCGCAGGGGGTTGCATTTGCAGCCGGCGCCGTGTTTGCAAATATTGCGTACGCTCCTGCGCAAGTGTCCGCCGCCGGCCGCGCGAGGGGAGAGCCGCCGCCGCCTGGGAGACGCGCTACGTTGCTGTGCAATTAAACTTTGCATGAAACTTCGGGTCTTTTTTCCTCCTTAAGCTCCTAAAGGAATTAATATATATCTATATATATACATTTTTTTCTTCTTCTTCTTTTGCTTCTCTGGAAAGAAAAAAAAAAAAACGGGGGGGGCTTGGAAACTGAGACGCGAGACGTTTGACATCCCCCCCGCATACCCCCCTCACCCTTGCACACACAGGAGGCATCTGTGTTTTTGTAACCAGCACTGACTTTGTTGTTGCAACTCGCGACATGGATGTTCTCCCAATGTGCAGCATCTTCCAGGAACTCCAGATTGTGCACGACACGGGGTACTTCTCAGCCTTGCCGTCCCTGGAGGAGTACTGGCAACAGGTAAACGAGGATGTCGGTGGTGGTGTCCGTGTTGTCGTGGTCTGTTTTTAAGCCGTGAGAACGGATTTAAAAAGAAAAAAAAAAAAAAAAGGAAAAACAAAACAAAAAAAAAAGAAGGAAGTGTCAATCTGGGGAGTATTGAGCACAGACGTTTAAAAAATGCTTTGAAGCAGGTGTGTTGCTTTTGAAGTAGCTGGATTTTCTTCCTTTCTTTCTTTTTTTATTAGTGCTATTATGTATGTTTTCGGAAGCGGCTCCGAGGGGGATTTAAATCCTCTGCGCGTCTCCGTCTCTTCGCGCGGCCGCCCGAGCGCGGCTGTCAGACCCGGCCGCACTGTCCCCGCTCCGCTCCGCTCCGCTCCGCTCCGCTCCGCTCCGCGCTCCGTCCCTGCGCGGCCGCGCTGCGCTCCGCCAAACTTCAGCTGCCCCGCGCTGCGCAGCTGCCCCTTGTCACCCGGCTGCCCCTCTGCCTTGCGCGACCTGCTTATTTATTTATTTTTCTTTACCCCCTGGCCATGATGGTGGGGGTGGGTTGAAAATAAACACAAATAAAGGGACGGCAGCGGGGCAGGGAAGGGGCGCGCAGGTAGGGATGGCCGGGGACGTTTCTGCGCGCTCCTCCGCGGGCTCCCGGCTCCGCTTGCTCCGGGGAAGGACGCGCAGCCTTTGGAGGAGGCTGAAACGCGAAGTGCTACAACCTTCACATGCCTCCTAATTGCGAGCAATGTCTCTTTTCCCTCCCTGCCCCCTTCCCTTTCAGCGAGGCAGCTCCACGGTACGTGATTGAAATGGAGCTAAGTAGTTTCCTTCAGGCATTTGGGCTTCTGGCAAAGGGCCAGCCCTGGCTCCCAGTAGCCTTCCGAGGCATTTAAACTCGCCGAGAGCTTCTCTCTGGTCCCCATTACTAATCTATCTAATGAGGAATTTAAATTAGCTGGGAATATTAAAGTTTAACAAGATCTTAATAAATCCTTTTTTTCTTCCCGTTTTCTTGGGGGAAGTCGGCACGCTATTGTGTCATCTGCATCAAAACCCTTCTCTAATGTGAACCAGTGACCAAATTATGGGGAAATACAGAAATACTGAGTGCGTGGTGGTACATTTTTTTTTCTTTTGTTACTCTTTTTTTTTTTTTTTCCTATTTTTCCTTTCATTTTTGCCCAGGCTCTCAGCCTGGTCAGAACATGTGACCCAGTTTAGCCGAACGGTGCTGGAAGCGAAGGGACACCGATCCGCTCCCCTCAGACAGATGGGAAGGGGCTTGAAGGGGAATGCATGGCATTTGGGATCAGGTTTTGCTACTGGGATTGGAAGAGATGATCTGGCTAAAATAAGTAGAGTTTGGTATGGAAACTTGGTGTGTCCATCTTCTGTGTAACGTTCCCATACGAATTGTTTCCTATAGTGGAAAGAATAATCCCAAAACATCGTCTTGTTGCCATAACAGCTCTTAGCCCTTTTTTTTTTTTAATATATATTCCTCTGAGAATGGCTAAAAAGAATATATGCTGAAATTGAAAACCTCAGTTCTGGCCATTTAAGGTGCTTGTGCTTTTTGTTTTGTTTTGTTTCAGGAGGGTAGAAGAGACCGCGGGGCAAGGGGGAAGTTGTCCGTGTACTGTTGCATGTATATTTGAACAGAGCACTTTCTTGGCAGAGGGTCAGGATTTTAAAAGGAAGTCTCCTTTGGCATTGCGTGAAAGAAACAGGGAGATGACTCATACAGTTGCACTCTTGGCCAGTAGATAAAGTTCTTGTTCATTGTGGAACTCCCAGCAGGACCTCAGAGTAATTTCCCGTTCTGCATCCTATCGAATGGGACATTTCTATCCTGGGACTTTTTCCTCTTTTCTGTGCCGTGGTTGACATGCACCGTGTTGCTCTGAGACCCGCGTGGGGACTCTTGAAGTTGGGTAGCATGCTCATGGAGACTCGGGGAAGTGACATTCTTTGAAAAAGTCGCCTTTTCCTATGCAGGAAAGGGGTGGTCATCTGCTGCTGCACGGATGTCCCCGAACACGGAGCCGGCAGCTCAGCAGCCCTGCTCAAATGTGCCTTTGTTTTCTGGCACAGCGGTGGGGTCAGAGCACATTGTGTTCACTTGGGTCCTTCCAGCCTCGTGCTTGTGTGCAGCGGGGGCAGAAAACAACTCAGGTTAGACATGGAGGCAGACCAGAGGGTAATTATTTGCTGTGGTTCTTTATGGTGCTTTTCCACATGAGCCTGCTAAAAATACAGATTTGATGGGAACGATTGTAATTTGACTGACTCATTAGAAGGCTATTTTGAAAACCCAAGCTGACTTGCACCTTCAGCTGTGTGTTTGAACTCCTGCCCAGGTCTCGGAAAGTGATTTCTTTTCATCGTAGCAGTCACCTAGTTACGGCTGGAGGAGTCTTTAATTTGTTTTGAGTGTGGAAACCTCAAATCGAACCTACTACATTCCTGCATGCTTTTTGAAGTGTAAAATACAATCGGTTTTATTTTTAAGCAAGCTTGTAACTCCTTCTCCTTCTTCCTTTCTCTTTTACCTAGACATGCTTAGAGCTGGAACGGTATCTTCAAAGTGAACCCTGCTATGTATCAGCATCTGAAATCAAATTTGATAGCCAAGAGGATCTCTGGACCAAAATTATTCTGGCGCGTGAGAAAAAGGAGGAATCGGAACTGAAGAGCACATGTGTCCCAAAAGAGGACAGTCCTCCTAGCCAGAACTTAGAGACCAACAGTTTGAATTCTGATGTAAGCAGTGAATCTTCAGATAGCTCCGAAGAACTGTCACCTACCACCAAGTTTACCTCTGACCCCATCAGCGATGCTTTAGCCAGTTCAGGAAACTTGAGCTCATCTGTCACTTCTACTCCCCCATCATCTCCTGAACTGAGCAAGGAACCTTCTTCTCAGCTATGGAATTGTACGCCGGGTGAGCTGCATTCACCGGGGAAAATACGTACCGGTACCGCTGGAAAGACTGCAGAGAAAGGTACCCCTGTCAACGGTGACACCTCACCAGATGGCAGAAGGCGCGTCCACAGGTGTCATTTTAACGGTTGCAGGAAAGTTTACACCAAAAGTTCACATCTGAAAGCACATCAGCGCACTCATACAGGTTAGTAACCATATGCTTATTAAGAGTTGGCAAGTGCGGCAGGGAATACCCCTGACGACTGTGTTGTCACTGTGTTGCACAATCCCTGGGTGGGAGCCCAGGTTTGGAGAGATGATGTAAGAGAGCTACAAGCTTAGCAGCATGGGCGACATCACTTCCTCATTCCCTTCGTAAGCGAGCTGAAGCCAAGGCTGTTGGCCTGTACATGAGTCCTCTGCCATGGCAAGGAGGAACCACTCACTTAAGCAGGCTATGGTAGTGGGGAAGCTGCAGCAGGACACGTCCTCAGGAGAATTTGCTAGCCAAATTGGACACTAGACCTCTGTTGACATTCATTTCAAAAGTAAAACCAAACTGAGACTCTCTTACAAAAAAAGGAACTTCGTATCAGGAAACTGGGCAGAAAGCTAAATAGAATAAGAACATATCTACAGAGATTATTCTGTATCAGGTCTATTGAATCAAACATCTCAAGGCCTTGATTGTCTTAAGTGTAGCTATAGTTGTAAGTCACTGAACATATTTTTAGCATGGTATAATGTAAGTAAAAAATTTTGGAAAGCCACAGTATGTTCTAGTCCTTGTAACTAATCAGCCTAATAGGGCCTGAAAATGTACTAATGTGAAATGTTATTTAAAATAACAATTCTGTGTGTTATTAGGCTGGAAAGCAAGGAAGGTAGACACTTCAGGGCTTCTATAAATATTTTATGGTTGAAGTGGCTGGCTGTTTTGCTTTTGTGAGCATTAATATTCTACATCTCTCCATGACTGCAGTTAGATATGTAGAGCAACTCACTGGCTCAATAGCCATAGCTTCCCATGGGGAATTAGACTGTCATTCTTGGTGTGTCAGTCCTATGCATTTGTGGGTTTTTTTCTTTTTTCTTTTTTCTTTTTTCTTTTTTTTTCTTCCCAAGTGTAGACAGAGGTAATTCAAAGAAAAGATCCTATTTTGACTCATGAGCTCAGCATTTTCATGGGAAGTCTGAGCAAGCTTGATGTTCCCATTGTCATGTGGAAGTCAGATAAAGCAAGATTGTTTCAAGAGGAAAGAGCAACTTCCACTGAAATCTTGGTGGCTGAGCAGACATAAATAGCTGCCAGTCTCAGAAGTATTGCAGAACTGTTGCCCTAGTGCTCTGTGACTGAGAATGAACACTGCAATTTCAGCATTCAAGAAATACCGCTGCCAGTCACAGGAACAAAGTGGTGTGCATGCTTTTTTCCAAGAATCTGTGGCTCAGCAGAAAGAAGGCTGCGTGTTACGCAGATGAGCTGAGTGACAGAGGACTTTGATGCAATCCAGCAGCCTAATTGCATTTTGGAGACTTGCTCTGCTGTCTTTAATCACCTTTATGGGGTGAGGGATACCTCTTTGGAAGTAAAGGTGCCATTAGAGATGAATAGGAGTGGTAGAAAGATGGGTTTCTTTGTTTCCTGTGAGCCTGTGCAATAACTTTTTTTTTTTTTTCCCAAAAAAAAAGAATTGGATTATATGATGTGCTGTTACAGCAAAATAGTTAAGTAGGAATCCTGTGGATGAATTTTACAGCCTTCTTTCCCTATGTCTGTTGAAGCATTAGATACATAACGTAAAACTAGCTCTTTTTTTGGGTTGGAGGAAATCTGCACAGGAATGAATGGGGTAGCTCCTATCTTTGTTTGAAAGAAGTCATGACTAACTCATAATCTGTTTTCTTTGTAGGGGAAAAGCCTTACAGATGTTCATGGGAAGGGTGTGAGTGGCGTTTTGCAAGAAGTGATGAATTAACCAGACACTTCAGAAAGCACACTGGTGCCAAGCCTTTTAAATGTAGTCACTGTGACAGGTATGTGACTGAAATGCACTTTCTTAAATAGTTATTTTTAATCGTTGCTGGAAAGCGAGAGTAGGCTGCCTTTCACAAGGTTCACTTGTGAAGGAATTGCTTCAGGAGACAATCATGTCTAGTATTTTTAATGAATTATTGTATTTTCACACTTAAAAAAAAAATCATGCATTTCAGTAATCACCTGGAGGGAGGTTTGCTGCCTGATGCTGCAGATGGGTTTGGAGAAACCCCTAGCGTTCGCACCTCGCGGCAGATGGCCTGGGTACACAGTGGCACCTCGCGCATGACTGTGTACCCAGGCACTGCCACATGCCTTCTGCCTCACGAGCTGCCTTTGAGAACAGCAGAGACATGGGGGATGCATCACCTGGGGATGTCTTGCTCTGTGCACCAGCGACTAACGTGCCATCCCACGCTCCTTCCTCCGCAGGTGTTTTTCCAGGTCTGACCACCTGGCCCTTCACATGAAGAGACACCTCTGAGTGGGTCAAGAGGTGACTCCTGTGGGCTAAGAGGCGTCAAGGTGGAACAGCCTTGAGCAGAGGGATGCGTGTTCCAGCCAAAGCATGCCATTTTGCACCCTACCCAGTTGCCTCCAGGACCTCTCTTCCTTGAAGGTCTTTTGAGGGCTAATAAGTCATGTAAGAAACGGCATAGCAACCGCGGTGCGTGATGTTTGGGGTTTCCTGGACTCATACACTGGTATCTAACCTTCTGAGTGGCTCCTAAGCCTTTGCCGTGAGCATGTGCACTGAGAATGTTAATGATTGGGCGACTGTATGTTATGAGGATCTATTGATGACTGTATGCCGGGGCACATTTTTTTTTCTTGTGGTTGTTTTATAACTGTAAGAGAAAAAAAAAAAAAAGTCTGAATGTCTTGTATGTAAGGAATATCTTGTGAGATGGGACGACCACCAATCATTTCCAAGGGGCGGGGGGGAGGGCTGTCTGCACCTTTTTTGAGGGAAAAACAGAGAGGGGAAGGGGGGGACAAAAAACAAGTCAGGATGCCAGGATGGAGACGGGGGACCACCCCGTTCCAGTGTGAGAGGAGCTTTAGGTGTCTGGTGCAGCTATTAAACGTGCAATGTGTCAAGTAGCTTGTTTTACTTGCTACAGAGCTCATTTGTAATCCATTGTATAAGCTGTGTATTTACAAATGTAACACAACTATAACTTTTCATTATAATACAAAGGTTATTGCATGGTTCTGGGGAACTATATGCTTTTCCATTCTTTAATCAGGACTGCAGTTTTGATTCCAGTTAAGAGCAGCTAAAATACAATTGGTCTAATGTTACATAATGTATGGAACATGAATAATTTTTTCTGTTGGGTGGATAAAACCACTATTGGTTAGAAACTGATTTTTCTCATGCAGCTAATTTTTCTCTTATTTATGCCTTGAGGACTAACTTCTGGTTTTCTAGCTGTTAATGCACTGTTGACCTTAATAATGGTGCCTTATGCAAGTGACCTTCTCTTGTAGGGGGTCTTATACAGGGGTATGGGTGATGCATGCTTTATTAAGGCTCTCTTTTCACCTGGCATTGTACTGTATCAAATGTATAATATAAGGGGAGAAAAAGGTTACTTCCAGGGTCCTCCTTGACAAAGACGAATATAGAGAAAAGTCGTTCATGTCAGTACAGTATTTGTTTAACTTAGACAATTTGACTGTGTTACAGTATAATGCATATGCCAATTGAATATCTGACCAGTTCTGCCACCTTGAGACTTTTTTTATATTGACCTTGCACAACAACTGTGTATATACACACCCCAACTGTACTTAATATGTCAAGTTTTCATACATATTAAAGATACAGAAGTATTAAAAAGATGTATTTGCTTAAAAGGCACAAGTTTCACATCTATATATCTAGCTATCTGTTGGTCATACAGAAAGAAACTATATTACTTTTTTTTTTAAAAGTGGGCAGAAAAATAATTGTGTATGTATATTTGTGTGTACAGTCTGTGTATGTGTGTATATATATAGATAATATATAAATATTTTTTTTAAAAGGAAAAAAAAAACTAGAACACATAGCTAGAAAATGCCACAGCCCATTAAGATTTCCCCACTCCCCAATATGGTCATTAAGGAGACAAAGAAATGAAAGATACAGTTATTAAAATCTAGCATTTTTAGAGGCTTTACCTTTAGCTTAATGGTATGCTAAAGGCTCTGTTGGCATTCAGTCCTTCTCAGACTGCTGACTGTGTTTGTAGTTATTAGGTTGTCTGGAATAGCGTATCTGTGGCCATTTAAGAATGGTATGAACTGAATATTGGCATGCTAAAAGAATATTAGCTGTGCGCAGATGAACTGCGTGCAAATTTTGGCCTTCCAGCTTATTGGAGGACTTGTAAGTGAGCTAGTTGTTGTGGTGGTTGAGCTCTAATTTTGCATAGTTCAGCTCAAATAAAGACTGTTTTTCCTAGAGTAGAAATAGTCTGTCCAAAAGCAGTATTTTTTTTTTAAACCAGCTCACTACGGTTGATGCAATGAAAAACGTGATCTGTTTCTTTTTCTATTTATTATTGGTCTTGCTTACTATGCTAATATTTTGGTATCTTTTCCTGGAAATGTATGTAGATAAGTGGTTTAAAAAAAAAGTATATGCAAGTTATTTGGTTCTAAGGAATACACAGGCGTAGATCATTCTCATTTCCTTTTTTGTTTTGTTTTAAGATGCCTGAAATGCACTTTTTTTCCAAAAACAAACAAAAAAAATCCCAGAAAATGGTTTTAGGGTTGGTTTTTGTTTTGTTTTTAACTTGTTTGCAATGTCTTTGGCTTAGCCATAATTCTGATAAACAAGAAAGTAAACAAAAGCAAAAAAAAAAAGACCCCAAACGAGAAAAAAAAATAAATAAACTTGCACTGGCTTGTCTCAATTGAGAATTACCATCAGACTTGTGTGAATGGGGTGGGGCTGTGTGCCATATGTCAAATGCCTGTAATTTTCTTAATAAGCAAGTACATTTTGTTCAGGTGATAACTGAGCCTCAATCAAGCTGAAAAATAAAAATAAAACATTTTTGCTTGAAATTTAGAAGAAAAAGTTTCTATTAGTGAAATTTCTTTTTTTGTTTTTGAAGCACCCTGTTATCTAAAGAATCTCTTTGTAAGATTTTTGTAAAAATTTTGTTTTACAAGATTTTATTTGAAATTGTTTTTTGCAAGATTGTTATATTTCTGTATGAATGTATTTTTTATTGGAATAACATAAAAAGAAATTCTTATCAGCATCACGTGTCTGTTTTTCTCCTCTCTGAAAACAGCATGCACACAAAGCCATGTAACTACCATGTTGACACGTCATCTTAAGTCATCTGATCATGGGCACAAACATCTTGGGGCCATGTGGTTTTGCAGACGATAAGCCCCTTTGAGAAAATAATGTTGGCATCAGCAAGATAAAATGCTTCCCTATCTAAAAAGCTGTTGCTGATTCATCTTTTGCCTCTATGGAATAACTAGTTAAGAGAATCACTATAGCAGGGCCGCACCTTTCTTCCAAATTATTTGTTCTGGAGAGGTGGCTCCATGCAGGACAAGTTCTCAGGTGAACTGAGTTTCAGTGGGCATCTGCAGTGTAGGAAAGAGGAGGAATGAGGTGGCTGGTCTGAGGGCATCTACATGTGATGAGTTAAGTGGGGGTGCGGGTCTTCCAACTGTTTGGGTGCTGAGGAGGTGAGCCCAAAACCTGGGGGGGGGGCAATTGCAGGCAGGAGAGCAGAGAAGGGACTATGTGAAATTAGCCTGGCCCAGATATACAAAGATTTCTGTCTGCTGTTGTGCTGACCTGACCCACGTGTTGGTGACATTGGACCAGCCAATGGGAGCATCTGCACAAAGAACATAAACAGCTCTTTAAAGCATGCCTGGCATGGACACTGGCTTTAGACTCATCCATGTCTTGTTCAGTGTTGCCTTGTGGCTTCTGCTGCACCCATGCTTCATTTAAAAATCTCTCAAACACAGCATAACACCAGTGACAAAAAATAGTGCATGGTATTTAAATATTTCTTGATTTTAGATTAGAAATTTTCTAAAAAGATACCAAAAAAAAAAAAAACATCAAATAAGTCCAGTCTGAAGAAACTGTGTGAAGGAGAGACCTGAACCATCTACTTCAATTAGACTTCAATTAGTCCTGTGATGGACTAGCAAGCAGACCTGAAAAACCTGTGTGGTGCTCCTTGACACCTTTGCATATGCAGGAAAGCAAAGGAAGTTTAAGCAAATTTGAGATCTGCAGTGAGAGTGGAATAATGCATTTTACCACTGCATTTTTGATTGCTGTGAGCAAAGCCTCATTTCTTCACATTACTGTAGTTTGGATAAATTTCACCCTCTTAACACCTTCAAATAGTAGTTTGTTTCTTGTATTGCTAGTATCATCAATGTTACCTAATCCATCTTACTTAGGGAGATTTTGTTTTTTTGTTTTGATAGCTTTCTTTCTCCTGTTTTGCACCTCAGGTAAACTTAAACACTTTTGCGAGTGCCTCCAAACACTTCTACCAACAAACAGTGAAACCTTGGTAGCATCTGGGAAACTTAGCTGTAGTTGCAACAGAAATAAACAAAGACTACCAAGTACTCAGGGGTTGTGACATTTTGCCTTCTTGTCTGCACAAAAAAAAAAAAAAAAAAAAAAAAAATTAACTGATTTTGACCCTGGAGGTTCTCCACCCAAAATACTCAGTGGGTGAGTAATACAGAGCAAGGGTTGGCAAATTTTTGTTTATTGGGTGTGTGTCTTCTAGGGCAGTGTCTTACTGTACCTTTTAAATACAGCCTGATAACTACATTATTAAGGCTGTTATTGAGGTTCTATCCCCTTTTTTAGAGCAATTGCACTCTCTAAAAAACAAACAAACAAAAAAAACATAGTACTCAAGCAAAAGGTCTAGGGAATGCAGAAGTCTTGAGCAACAAGGAAACGGTGAAGCAGAAAGCAATAGCCACTGTGGGGTGGGTGCATTTCAACATGCGCATCTGCACTCTTGCTTAATTCCAGATTTTGAAACACAGAGCAAAAGGGAAGGGATGTGAATTTGAGGGTGAAAATGCCAGGTGACTTATGCAGAGCATGAACCTTGATAATAGCCCCAGCAAGTTCCAGCAACTTCACACGAGGTGAAAATGCCGACAAAGCCCATGAGCCAACATGCTAGCTTCTTGCTGCAGGGGTTAGCATACGTACAGGCATACAGAGTTCAGGATGAAAGAGTTAATATCCTGAAACTGAACCTTTTTTCTTTTTCTTTTTTCATTTTTTTTACTTCTCTTGTGTGTAAAAAATCCTAGCATACAAGTGCACAGTGCCAGTACAGTGTACCATTTTTTTCAACAACTATGTATTTATTATAAATATAGGATGATTTTGAAGTCCACAATGGATAAATTATTGTTTTTTTTTTCTTAAATTGGATGTTCATATCATTTAAATATTACTTTCTCTCTCCTTTCTGAACCATATTATTATTCACAGCAAGCCAAATTTAGAACAGTTGTGCTTGTTAGAGCACGTTGAAGACAAACTATTTTGTTCTTTTCTCTTTAGAGGTCGTTTATGGTACCATTGTCTTTGCATCTGTTTTTTACCTCTCCTAGTCCTCTAAACTGCTTGAGCATTCTCTCTTTATTTTCCTTAATTGCATTGAAAGCTCTGAGGAATGAAAACAAGCTCTGTAAATCGCACAAATAGCATCAGCAAAATTGCAAACGAGCAGAAGGAAGAACACTGTGGTGATTGTTTCAAAAAGTAGCTGAATCTTATTTACACGGCACTAACAGAGTATTGGATCTTAGACAAAAGGGACAGGAAATTTTGTTTAATAAGGGGTAATGCCCATGCATGGGACTATGGATGGACCCCTTGGGATCCTTCGGAGGTCTCCTTAGACTTGACCGGAAAGTGGAGTTAAGGTAAACAGTAAGGGGAGCTCTAACTGCACAGGAGGTTGTGGTGATGAGGGAGGGAAGAAATAGGTAAAGAAGGTTTTGCCTCTAATTTTAAAAGTGTAAGAGGTTCTTTATCTCCTCCTTATTACTCCACTCTTCCAGACTCCATGGAGACAAAACGGTTGGGAAAGGAGATTACTGCAGCTTTGCCTCCTCAGGTAACATTGTGCTATAGAGTAGGCTGTAGAGGAGGCAAGGGGACAGTGCTGCAGTTCGGTCACAAGAGGATACCAGGAAATCTGGACCAGACAGAAGTCTGTCTGCTATTGCTTCATCTCCACGAGGTCCTGTAGCCATTAGGCATTAATAGAGTACTTCTGAAATAAAGTCTCTGACATGGTAAGAATCTCTGCTGAGATTATAGAGTCCAAGGCAGTAGTACCTTCAGTTTTTTCACTTTAGCTCTTTTACCCTTTACACTGGCTGTTTCATACCTTATTCATGGTCCCTAGATATATGGCATTTATTTTTGATCAAACCTGTTGCAATACTGTCTCATAACTGTTTGAGCTCTTACATGTAAGGAAGAATGAGCAGATGGAGTATTGCCTTTACACATGGGTCTACAGAGGTTTAATCAGTCTAGGATCCATTGGAGCTATCCTGGGAAATAAGGGTTTCCAGGTTCATGCATTAATATCATGAGGACTTAGTCAAAAGCTCATTTAAGTCAAGGAGAAATTCCTCTCTGAATTCAGCTTGCTCCAGACTCAGTCATTTTTTCGTAGAACTGGACCTAGGGAGGAGGTACATTTGAAATCCATTCAGAACCAAAATTTTATTCAATGACATTTATGACTATATTTTATCCATTTTTTCATGAGCATTTGATAGCTGGAGTCGACTAGTGCAAGCATTACAGAAATCATCCTCTTAACAGAAATGTGATGTTTTGCTGAAACCTACTTTTGATTATAGACTGATAGTAAACTTTGCAATTTGCACTGCAGTTCCAGTCACCCCACAGCCACACCATCATTTGGTAACTTATAGCAGTGATTATATTCAACTGCAATGTTTTCAATCTGAATGCTTCACAAATTAGTAGCTGAGAAATTATTAACTGAGGAAATTAGCTGGATTTGTAGGCTGCCATAGCAACAAAGGTGGCCTATGGCTTTAAAAAAAGTGCTGCATCAGATGCAAGCCAGCGTCTTTCGTTAAAAGAAAGAAAAGCTATTCTGAATTTCCAATTGAGGCTACAGCCTGACCATGTTCTTGAAATATAGGCTTATAATTTGTCACAGGAAAAATAACTCCATAAAGCAAAACCACTAAGGTGTTTTAAGATGATCTATTGTGCGGAGGTGTCTAGCGCAGCCATTTTGGATTGGTGTCATGATAGGAAACAGATGGTATATGTGCTTATGTTTAACATTTAAGGCGGTATAGAAAGCAATTGGGAGGTGATGTATTTTGTTAATGGACGAGTAAAGCCTCATATGTACAGTTAAAATAGGAGGTAAAAAACAAGCAACATTTTTTTCAGCACAAATGAGGCAATGCAACAACACGTTTAAGTAGATTTATTTGACTTGTTTCACTTTAAATAATTTTAATGAGAAATTCTCTAAATGTTTTTGAGCGGAGATAGAAAGTAATCTGGTAACCACATGTCTTGATGTAAGCCAAGCTGTTCTTTAACAGCAGTTTCTTTCAATACAATATAAATTTAGCTGGAATTAGCATTGCTGAATATTAGTCCCTCAGTGCTTCACTTGCTAAGCTTCCATCTTCCTTTTATTGCCTCTGTGCATTTTAGAAGCAGAGTGTGTGGCCAGCTCTGGACAAAAGCAAATTATCTAAGTGGGCTGGGGAAGGGGATATATTTACTGAATTTGGTAACATAGCAAACACTTCAGTAATAATTCAGGAAGGTAGCAGCTCTGCATAGTACAGTACAATATCTTTTTTCCGCAATGTGCTACTTTTTGAATTAGACACTGAACATACTAACAATCGAGTTATGCATGCAAAGCTGCATTTTCCTGACTTGTATAGGCTTCATCCCACTGTATGTTATTTTATTACACAAGATTTATCTTTGAATACACAGCGATAGTTGAATACTATTGTTAATTTTCAAGCTTCGCTCAGCAAGTTGCTGAGTCTTCAGGGTTTTCCTTTATTTGTTCTTGCTAACTATGAAGAGGACATTGAGGGCAACTGGATTTTAATAGATCTTCACTGAAATTAATTATTCATCAGTAGTAGAAGTATTGCCAGTAGTAGTTAGACATCTAGATGAGACCCAGGTCTTACTGTGGTAAACTCTATAGGGAGATGATTCTATCCATGCTCTACCAAATTAGGCCAAGGCACATATGGAATTACCCACACTGAAAGATAAAGAAAGCAATTTTGCAAATTGGTCAGATAATCTCAGGGGTTTCCCTTTCCTGGCCCAACAGATCATACTATTGATATTTTACCATAATTCTATACACTCTTACCTGCCTGTCCAGATGGACTCATTCCAGACACTGAGATGAGAAACTGCCGTGAAGAATGCCAGACTTCAGTGCTTTTCAGTGAACATTTTTAGGTTGGACCTTTTAAAGTCCTTTCCGGTCTAACAAGATTAAGATATTTCTTATCTTTTCTTAATATTGTTTTGTATTTCTAAACATCTTCTTCTGGCAATGTTTGGTGTATTTTATGTGAAATGCTTTGGATCATATGAGCTTTCTTCTTAATTTGAAAAAATTGCTAATAATTAATCTTTAATCCCACAGATAGTAAAGGATACATAAGAGATGTAATAATGTTATAGTATTAATGGGATTTGAGCCGTAGTAGGAAATAGATACATTATTCATAAGGATTGATGGTCTTCAGTGTCCTAACAGCCCCTTGCAGGGTTTTGGAGGCATTAGGCTGGTCACTGGAGTAAGGTTGTTCTAATATTCAGTAAGCTAATGTAGAAATATAACACAAATTTAAAAGCAAAAACTAATCAAATCCTAAATATGAGTACAGTGATAGAGATCCATCTCCTAGTTATCTCCAGAAACCACCCTGCCTCAGAGGGCTGTCAGTGACTTGTCCCTATTATCTTTAATCAAGCAGAAGAGAGAGGCATTGAACGCTACAGTAGATCTGTATAAAAAGGCACTGCAGGTGAAATCTATAATGCTGTGTTTCCTACTATGCGCATGCTACTGTCCTGCCCCCATTCCAGCAAGGAAAGAAGGAGACAAAGGGATGAAGCATTTCTATAGCACATGTGACACCCTGCATAGCTGCTTCTAATTTTAATCCCCAAATTCCAGGCCACAGATGTTTTGTAGGGCAAAAATCCAGCCTGGATACCTGTAAGTAAAATGCACAACAAAGAAGCTGACTAAAAGGGATATTGGCAATAAAATTTCTAGCTCTTGAACAGATGGCATCTGTGCAGACACAGGTCCCTGTGCTTTGTGACAACACATTATTTATTTTATGTATTATAGATAACTCTTTTTTTAAGAGTGTTTGTGTGTTCTTTCACCTATCCAAACAGATTAGACCCTTACAGTTTGATTATCAGTATATAAAATTACTAGTCACCAAACAAATGTAACTGAGTATTTCAATATTAAAAAAATATCTTCTTCATTAGATGTTAAGTGGTTTGGGACAATGATGAAGTCTTAAAAAACTAATCTGTTTGGTCAAGAGAGAAAAAGATTAATAAAAGAATAAAGAGCTTTGGGATGTGGCTTCTCTTGGCACAAAGGGTAGCACCCAAAGTCTGTTCAAATATTCATGTGTACAGATAGTCTAATGCAAAGCAGATTTAAAACTTGGTTCTCAAATAAGCTCCATGCAGTGTTCTGACCCTCACCTTCTGTCCTCTGAGATTAGTTAAAAAAAAAAAAAAAAAGCCATACAAGACGACTTCTGAACACTGTGGAGGACTAGAACCAATACTGATAAGGGATGGAGAGGCTTCAAGTAAGAAATTTGCATGACCCTGAGCCTGCACTGTTGGAGTCAAGGGTGAAGCAGATACCCAGTCAGGAGCAGAAGCAATGTCTGGAAGGCTAGAGCCTTTTGTGATACTGGATATTTGAAAGGACAAGTCAGAGCAAAGGTGCTAAGATTAAAAATCTTGGGCCTTAATACTGAAGTGCTGGACTTTTGCAGTGTTTGATGAGAGACCCTCACCTTAATATCTGTCTAGGAATCACTTAGTAGTAAATGAAAAGGCAGCTGATCAGTACCCTGAAGTTTCCCGTGTATGTTAGAGTATACGTGTAGATATGAGGCTACATTTTAAGACTAAAAATAAATCCTAGATTTGAAGGTATTATTAAAGAAGGAATCATGACAGAAGCTAGGGAGTCCAAGAATCTTCAGTTTTTTTTTTTTATTAAAATTTATATGGACATAAACACAAACAAGCGCACATAAATGGGAACAGCTTTCTTGTCTAGGGTTTTTTCCTGTGTGATCTTACATTCCTCTAAAACAGTGTTCTTCAAAAGCCATCTGTAATCTGTAGGACTGATAATATGTCAGCCTTAAAGTTGGGTATAAGATGAAACCAGCTAAAAACACAGAACAAAATCAAAAAGTCTGTTCTAGTAAGATAGATAAAAAAGGGGGAGGCGGGGAGGAGCATTAAAGGCAGGCAACTTTAAGACTTCTTTTTAATTTAATGTATTATGGGAATATGAATAAGCTACTCATGTCAATATTGAGGTTGTTGATGGTAGCTAACCAACCATAGATCCAATCTCTTAGCAGCTAGCAAGCAGTTTTCAAGGAAAAAAAAATTGAAAAGTAAAATAAAATGTAATATGATACTGAATGTAAGTAAAATTCTGTTTTTGGATCCAGCAGGGTGCATTCAGAACATGTTTTCATGATATGCTTCGCAATAAAAGCCTAGAACCTGAAAAATACGACAACAAATACAAAGTCCTGCTATAAAATGATGCGAGCTGGTCACACTGAGACAACTGTAGCAAAATCCTCTGTTAGCGTAAATAAGTAGGCTTCCTTTGACTTCATTGGCCAGAAGATATTGGTCATGATTTTCAGGCTGATCATTTTTCCTGAAAAATGTCTGAAAAAAAGTTATTAAAGCAAAAACATGCCCTAAATCTGATATGTTCCTTTTTTAGCATGAAATTCTAGGAAGTAACAATGCCCAGGTCCTTAAAATTGCCTAAGGAGTATCACGGAGTCTTCCACTGGAGAGAATTTATATGAGCATTGCTCTGAACTGACATTTTTCCTTTCTGCTGTTCCACCTAACATTTTTATCTCATTATTCTTAGCAGTGGTAAGTAACTATGACAGGAAGACAGAGTGGAAAATTAAGGCTTGTTAAGACTATTATGCACCAAAAGGATCATGTCATAAATGAGATTTTAGTCTGCCCAGTTTGGGATATAATTAAGTAATCATGTTCAAGGTGGATGAGTTTGAGACAATAAGAGGCGACTAGAGGTTATTCAGCTTCAAAAGGGCAAATCTTTTATGGCAAGAAGTTACAGAGACGCAATTTCCGTGGTGGTGCTTTGTGTGAGTTACAGGGGTCTTTCTCACCATAGGAGGGGAGTGGGGTTGGTCATCCCTCAGGATGAAGCCCATGCAGAGAATGCAGTGTGTAGTGTGGGCACCAGGAGACCTTGCCAGATAGTCCTGCTTGCCCAACACCATCCAAGCGGGCTCCATGGGACCAGTGGTTGACAATAACCACTCTGAAGCAATGTGGCTGTGCCTTGCACCATGGCAGTGGTAGCCAGGAAACTCAAGTATAACAACAATAAATGTGACAGCCTGGGAAGGAATTGCCTACGCTGAAGATTTCACTAACACTTAATTCACTTTTGAGGAAAGCACTTTTTAAAGCCAATCATCAAGGCTGTGAATAACGACTGTATTCCAATACCATGGACACAACAAGGAAGTATCAACGAAACCACAACAGAAAAACAGCAAGGCTTTTTCTTGGCTTCAGGAGAATACAATGACTCTAATGTTGCTGCTTGCTCATAATTTCCTATGTTATCAGCTTGGAAAGCTGGGCAGGACTCAGCTGAATCACTGCTCAGAAGTCAGTCCAGAATGTGAGTGAGTGAAAGAGTGTGTGGATATAGTGACATGTGTGTTTAGTGTCAGTAGGGATTTTACTGCAATACTTAAGGGAATAATGGATGATTTTCTGGCCTGCAAGTAGCAACAATCATTACAAGAATCATTTAAGAAAAAAGAATATTGAAGCTATCCTACCACAATACCGCAGCACAGAATTTTTCGCTGAAAAGAGCAGCTTAGAAGAACTTCAGAAACACGCTAACAAAGATAATACCTTGCTGGGTACCTTTTATTACACACGCATAAGGAGACTGAGCTGACATGGCAGGAGGGGAGAGGGCTCAGGAAAGGAGAGGAAAAGAAGAGGGATCACAAGCAGGGAGAAAAGGCATTTTTAAATATAATATTCTTCTGAATTCAAGATTTAAATGCAGAAAGTATTCTTCTAGTTCACGTTCTCTACACTCCTTCTTTTTTAATTCCTCAAACCCAAAGAGTGAGAAAAATATTTCCTCAGGATTTTGCCCTGCTATTCACCTTTCTCAGGGAAATGATGTCGATTTAAAGCTGGGCTTTCTTTGAGGTTTATTTTAAAAGATGGAGGAAAAATAGTCCTTTCCCTTTTACCTTTTTTGTTCTTCCTCATTTTCTCTGCAATGGGAAATATGTACATGCATAATATGTGCTTATATATGTAGACATATACCTATAAATATATATTTATATAAATATATGCACATTCATATATGTACAGATATAAAAAGGGTAGAATGTCCTATATATTCTCCATGCTCTGCTCTTCCCATTATATGGGTGGGATGACACACAGAAACAAGTGCTCACATCCCTGCTGTCACTGTCCCTGCTGGTTTCACCCATGTTTGCTCTCAGAGTTATTGAGGATGACGCTTTCTATTCTGGCAGTTATGGACATATATTCTCCAGACTAAAGTTACTGAAATGCAGTGTATCATTATAGGCATCAATATTGCATCAGCATTTCCTGGAGATTTTGTCAGTCCCAACTTCTCATTGTGAATTTTTAATGACAGGCCCCAGCTTAAGAAAGAATAGCACCAAAGGCGTACTTCTGTTTTTAAAGCTTGAAAACATAGGACGTCAAGCAGTCAGACCTATAAGGAGTGAGAGAATTAAGTTAGCCCAGCTGTGCTCTGCTGGGCTGAATCTGGTCCAGCTTTCTAGAAATGCTGGTTCAGCAAAAGCAGATATCAAGAAATGTAACCAGAACAGCAGGAGCAACTAGATTTCAAAGTTCCCTTTGTCACAAACCTCTTTCTTTCATTTTTTGAATTTGAAATATCTGGTAAACACATTAAATAATCTTTCTCCTTCAGCTCTTTTTACAGTGCAGGGAATGATGATTGATCTTAAAACGTATATTTGGAGTGAAGAGTTTGTGAATAAATGTTGTATTAATATGGAATCAGAACTAGTGAAGTCCCACAGAATATTCATGGCAAATTTAAGTTTTGCTTAGCAACCAGATTCTTAACTATTTTGACTAAGGATCCTTTTTTGTTGTTGTTATTGTTTTCTATTTTTGCTAACAGATACACAGGAATTTGAAATCTATGTGTTTAGAATGACCCAGATTTTTTTTTTGTAATGTTATGAGAAATGACTAGAGACAGTAATCTATATTTCCTGTAAAAAAAAAAAAGTCTTCTATCAGCCCCAGCTGCTAGACCCATAGCTATAGCAGAGGCAGACATATATTTTCTAAAGTAAAGCCAGAGGTTAGGTACTAAAACTAAACACTGGAATACACATGTGAATAGTATGCCAGGTAAACGGCACACCAGGGTGTCTAAGGACATCAGCTCCTTAGAAATATGAGGGGCTCTTTTACCCTCTGCCAGTTTGAATTTGGGATATCTCCATCAAATTCAGCTAAGTCAGAGCAGTGTAAAACTGACATGATAATACAATGCGATCCCATGTGTCTGCGTAACATCTGCCATCTTCATCAATTCCAAGATTGGACCTGGGCCACACATATAATAAACAGACTTCTATTGCTTTCTCAGGAAGAGACAGCTGCCAAATAGTCATACTTGCAAAATGTCTAGGAGCTCAACATTGAGCTAAATGTTAATGCACCCCGATCCTCCAAGGTGTGCGATCATGAGGGCATTCTCAGGGCATACGCCCTGCAGAAGGGCTGTGCTGCCTACAAACACAATTCTGGACTTTTGCAATCAGGAAGATTTCACTTTTTGACCCAAGAGCTCCATGTTTAGGCCCACTTCCCTAGAAATTAGGAGACAATTAGGAGTGTCAAGCTAAGTCTCACCCCTGCTCTCAGGTGACCAACCACTGGGTGATAAGTTAGGGCAGGACAGACAGCAAGGCACCTCTTGGTGCTTTTAAGAAGTGACTGGTTGAGGGTGCAAACTTTAGAAGTCTGATTTGTTTTCTTGGCATGAAAGACCAAACTCCAAAAATCCAAGATACAGGGAACATATATTTTACATAAGCCAAGATTTGTATTTCACTCTCAAATTAGTCACCTAGAACTCCAGCATCCAGCTTTTAGATGTTCTGGTCCTTCATCTTTCTCATCCTTAACTGATTTTTCTTGAAAATCCCATTTCTGGGTAGTCAGTGCTGGATAGGACTGCCTGTGGAAATAATCCATGTCTGTTAGGATGCATATATACATAGATGCAACATATATATGTGTGTTGATGCTGCATTTTAAGTACAATGCTGTCATAAAATTTTTTTATGTAAGATGAAGAGTTAAAATAAAAAGAAAGATTAATATTCATTTAAAGAAAAAAGCAATTATTTTCCTGCTAGAGAATTCAGGCTATTAAATGTATTAAATGAGTTGCCACAGGATACTGTAGTGGTTTCACAATATTTTATTTTCGCTGATGGGTCAAATGAGTCAGCTGACTGTAGACAGGACTTCAGACAATGAATGATTAGTGCATGGGTGAGTGAAAATGTGTGTTACATTCCTCTCTGTCTACACATGTTATTTTTGCTTCACCTGTTGACAGATTCATTCGATAATAGTGATTCAGCTTTTGCTGAGTTATTCCTGCCATTGAAAATTTCACCTTTAGGAAATTATATTTTCTCCACCCAGATGTTGGCATGTAAGATTTAGTTGATTTTAAAGAATGATGTTTAAGCAGGAAGAGTAAAATAACTTGCTTTGTAAGTGTCTTAAAAATACACTTTTTTTTTTTTCTTTGACAATAGTGTGAAAACATGAAGTAAAGATGGTCAGTAAAATCTACTCAGATTAGATTAGGAATGTTCCACTACTGATCTTTCTTCTTTTTAGGGAGGTCTGTTCATTCTCCGTTTTTATCCCAAGATGCCAATATTAAGAAAGGCAGTGATATTGCCAAATAATCTGAGTTGCATCTTCAGCTTGCTTGTCAGTGTACCTCCAAATATGACAGTTGAGCTACCAGTTGAGAATCTAGTTCTCGTTAAAAAGAAAAAATCCGTTCACTTTATTAATTTTATATGTTAATGTACTTCACAGACTTAACTCGCACAATATTTACAAGGTTGTTGCCCCTGATTTATGATTTAGCTCATAGTATTTTCCTACAATGTTGTCTGATACTGAAATGTCTCACCTAGACTGGAGTTCTATTTTCAGCTACGGTGAACCTAGGGTAGCTCAATGGATACATCAATTTATACTACATTTGAATCTCAGTCTGTGATCTTTTTAAAGTTAGCATTAAGGTGAAATAGACTGAAGAAGGAAAAATGATAAAGTCTAAAGAGGATTGAAACATTTTTCAGACGGCCTTCTGCCTAGTGAAATCAGACCTCTATATATAATTTATGGGCAGAACAAGACACCTAAAAATGGGGTTAAAGAAGCCAGTGCTTTGTGTAAAGTATTAAACAGTAGGAAATCACAAAGAAGTGCTCAGACTTCTGCTCTACCATCAAAGGTTGTTCAACGAATACAGAGTTGGAGAAAAATACCTTCCTCCATTTCAGATCTGCAACTACAAATGACTCTTGGAATTAGTTTCATCTGTCAACTTCAGTTTTGCTTGTAAACAGCAGAAGTGATATTCTCTCAGTCTGTGTGATATTCACATTCATATACGCTTTAAACTCACATTGGATCAAAAAATTGCACCAACATTCTGCACAGTTCAGAAAAGCCTTCACTCTGCTTGGCTTATTCTGAAGTGATGCTGTAGTTCTGTGTCCAGCTGGAGCTGTTCTGTTTTATGTAAATTAAGAAAATAATAATTGAAACAGAGCCTGGAATTTTATCTCACTAGGCTGCAGAGCTATCTTCTCTATGCTTGTTCAACCCCTTAAATCTTTGTTTCTGAAATCAAGCAAAGATAAGGTTTGATATAGGTCTCTGCTGTCTTAAGAGAATTCTCTAACCACTGGGCTCCCCAAAATAAGGAAAGATAGTTATGAAAGAATTGAGTTTTGTCTTAGGATCTAAACTCAGCTTGTTAACTCAGTGGAATTCAGTGGCTTGGTCCATGCAGGACATCAGATTATAAACTTCTGTTTAATAGTCACAGATCAATGAAATTTTATGGATCACACTGAGGTAGGCTAATCCAGCAGAAGTTGAAGGTAATTCCTCCAATATCTCCAATAATTTTGCACTGCCCATGCCCATGCTTATGCTCATTACTTTCAGATGATGTATATTGCTGGTCTCTCCACTGTGACTGTATAAGAATGCAAAATCTACTTACTGAAGTAAAGCTTCAATAGAGCTAGCTATGTATCCAGCATCCTTTTTTTTTTTTTTTTTTTGGCTTTTATGAAGATTTAGTGCTGGCTTTTTAAACTTGATTTTTTTTTCCTAAATCAGTTTACTTCTTTAATAAACTCCTCCTTGACTTCATTGCTTAAAGAGGGGAAAGAAATATATATCCAGTGTCACATGTTGCACATACATTCACAAGAACAAATGCTCAAGATTCCTCTCCTCCCTCCCTCTAGTCTAAAGGACTCGCTGAGAAAGACAGTGCACTTTTTTTTTCATGTGGCTTATGGTGCCTTTAAGATCTAACATATTACATGGGTAGACACCAGCATTTTAGAAGATTCTTTTTTTACACATCCAAATTCATAGTTCTGCATCAAAGATTTTAGCCCAAAGAGTAGTTAATAAAGTTGGATGACCTCTTGCTCTAGGATTTTTTAAGTCTCTTTCAGACTAAAATTAGATTTTCTCCTTTAGGAAGAGAATCAGGCCAGCGTGTGACCCTTGAACTGTCAATCGTCTGGAAGTAAATCAGGGAACTGATTTCTCTCAAAGCAGCAGAACAAAATGCTCCAAAATAATAATAATGTAGTTATACATATTTATAAGCTTATCATTATTAATCTTTAGCATGATTGTTCTCTTCCTACCAGGTACTCAATGATAATTTTGGCCCATGGATATATACTTTGATTTAGTTCCATAAAGCACTCTAATTTCAAGTAAATCACGCTTTAAGTGAATTAACCACTAATTAACTGACAGGTCTCAAACAATACTCATCTATGAGAAATCAGAATTGAATGTCTTAGTCATGTTTGACAGGCGTCTGTGTTATGTCCAGAGCTGTTTGACATTTTAATTGATAGTCTGGGAGAAAACAGAAAACTGTTTCTATTTGAAAAATACATGAATGGTACAAAATTTATAGTGATAAATAAGAACAAGATGATAGAGCAGTTCCCATTCACAGATACACACTCTAATGCACCATCAGCATCTTGTTTATAGGAATAAAGATGGCAGATCATATATTTACAATAAAGGACTATACTGAGGAATTCAGTGTCTCTGAAAAAGATAGAAGGAAGGAAGGAAGGAAGGAAGGAAGGAAGGAAGGAAGGAAGGAAGGAAGGAAGGAAGGAAGGAAGGAAGGAAGGAAGGAAGGAAGGAAGGAAGGAAGGAAGGAAGGAAGGAAGGAAGGAAGGAAGGAAGGAAGGAAGGAAGGAAGGAAGGAAGGAAGGAAGGAAGGAAGGAAGGAAGGAAGGAAGGAAGGAAGGAGGGAAGGAAGGAAGGAAGGAAGGAAGGAAAAGAAAGAATAGTAGGGTTATACAATCCTTGGCTGATAAAGGTGATAACGGGATGAGTGAGAGGAGGGACACCATTTTTCCTTGATGTGTAATAAAACTGATCCTGTACAGTTCTGGCAGCCATATGTTGAAAGAGCAATAGAAAACTTGGAGAGGCTGCAGGCTGCCCTAAAAAATACAAAGAAGACAGTCTGTTTAGCGTAACAAAAAGCAGGCTGAAAGATAACTTGATTACAGCACGTAAATAACCCCTCTTCATTCCTCTCACACCTCCTAGGTGCACAAGACAGAAGTCAAAAATTGCTACTTGTTATCCAGAGCTTTTCCTCAAGCTTTTTATGTTCATATGGTTAAAAGGCAGTTGAATGTATTTCTGTAATTCAGAGTATGCCTCTAAGTCATACCATCACAGAGAATGGGCAAATGCCGTGAAAATGAAAGGGCTTTTTAGTTTAGAGGTGAGAGAAATGAAAGAGACTAATAGTTGGAGGAGGGAACTAGATGAATTCAAATGAGAAATAAGACAGGCACTTTTAAGATAAAAAAAAAATGGTGATTAGCTGTTGTTGGAACAGTTTGACAAGGAAAGCTAAGGAATCTTTTTCTTTTGATGCCTGCAAATCAAGATCTTCCGGAAGAGCTGATCTGGACAAATAAATGCTTGAGAATAATACTGGAATAAATAGGTGGAACTTAGGGGCTATAATACTATGCTTCAAAAAGTTGAATATAAAGAAAAAGTAGACAATGTGACTGCTTAGACGCTGGGACTTTTTCCCCAAAAGTCAGGGAATCTCTACCCATGGAGACTTTCAAAACTCATCTGGACAATGCCCTTAATGCTCTGCTTCAGCTTTGCATTCAGCCCTACTTCCAGGAGGAGGTTGAAGCAGATGACTTCCAGAGGCCCACTCCAATCTAAAGTTTTTCATAATCCTACAATTTTCCTGATTTGCCAGAGGCTGATGATATTTGATGAAATTCACATTTGTAAAGAATTCCAGATTTTTTAGATGATCTGTAACTTCTAATAATGTCCCATTTCCTCCATACAAGGGTAGGCAGTACAGTCTTTTGCTAGATGTGTTTAAAGATAGAATTACGGTTTGTAAAGTCTTGTCACAGTTATGTTAACAGACCAATTTTTGTGATTTATTGCATTCTTAAATGTGTTGTCTGTAAATACATTCTGCTGATCCGTTCTGAAAATGCTGGAGAGTGCCCAAATGAAATAATTGATAATCCAATCTAGATGTGTGCTCTGCTTCTTTTTGCAAAGGTAGATTCTTCCCATGTGTCTTGGTGCCTCCCTTTGCAGGCGCTTGTTTGGCAGCTTGGCAGTCCAAGCTGCACCATGTGTGGAAAGGATGTCTTCAATCAGGACAACAGGCTCATCAGGCCTCATAGCAAACCTCACAGGAGGTGGGTTTGGTGGTTCTCAAATGGCTGATTGTCACCATATGGACACAGGATGCAGAAGAAGGGAGCACCAGCGGGTCCTCCTTACAGCTGGCGTTCCTGAATGCATCGAGTGGGACAGTCCTGGCAACGTTCCTCTCCTCGTAACTACATCCGGCCTGGAAAGTCCTGCTCTTTACGCCCAGCTCAATCGTGGTGTTCCTTGCGCCCTTGCTCCCTCATGCATTGCCAAAGGAAAGCAAAAGATTGACTTTTTTACTTAAAATGGCACTGCATTCTGTAATCTTTATGTATGCAATCATCGCATTGCTTCTATTTTCCAAAACAGCATTCTGAAGGAGAATCAAATAGTTTATCACTTAGCCTTGTGATAGTTTAGCACTATCACAGAGTGAGAGTGACCTTGTCCATCTAAAGACAGAGAAGCTAACTGGGCAGTGAGGTTCATTGTTTTAGTTCTTATGTCCATAAGGTTTTTAATCTGGTATAAAGTGACATAATTGTATTGATTTCAGTGCTGATTTACACTAGCTGAGAATATAACCATTTATTTTTAACTTCACTGAATTCACTACCTGCTCTAGTATTGCTGATGCAAAGAAAATTAAAATACTCCAGATCAATCTAGTCTCCCAAAGAAACAATGAAACATTTATGACTGCAGCAAGCATGGTGGGCAGAAGCTCTTTTATTCTATCCTTTTCTTAAGAGTGAAGTGGACTTACTGAAACGTGTTCTGAATTTTGTCAATTGTGATATATTTAATGCTAGTGGCATACTATATTCAACAAGTGCATTAGGAAAGTGCTTAGCACTTTGTAATTACACTCATATTTCATTTTAAGATAATTTTATGCTACTCTTTCAAAAGGTATGAAAATCAGAGTAGTAGTCCTGAAACAATAGGATGTGATATTAAAAAATGAAATCTAAAATGATTTTCTATTTCTCTAACAGAACATAGCTAAAACACAGTATAACTTATATTCAAAAACATATGTAGTCAAAGAGGTATTATTGATTTAATCATTATTAATTTAATGAAATGCCATTCTTCTTTTCCCTCCCACAAAAAAAGGTAAAGTCAGGTTCATAGTACTTTCAAGGAAAAAATGCATATTATGCTAACACTTCTGCTACATGAATTTTGAAGTAACTAACTAAACCATTACTATGACACATGGCTTTTGTACCTGTGAGGAACTCGGCAGTGACAGTGTGGACATGCAGTGACTCTTTTAAAATAAAAAACACAACTTTCCCATGAATATGTGTTTTTCCTTATGAGTTTCACTTTCTGCAGGGCCTAATGAATGATCAGACAATGCAGGTACATCTGCACTGAATTTAGTAGGTAAAGGAGCTGAAAATCAGGACTTTGACAAGAAAGTAACAACAGGCCCAGGTCTTAATAGGACAGCAGTCCTGAATGCAGAGGAACTGGGGCAATTAATGCAAGGACTAGTCAGGGAAAAGCATGGGAGTTTCGCCAGGGAGGAACTGTTTTACTTGTTTTGACTCAGGAAGATAAAGGGAGAAATAGAAAGAAAGCTAGGACCTACTCTCTGTGCGAGCCTTGGGCCAATAACATAGAATGTGTGTAGGAGTCACTGCCTTGCCCGTGGTTGCCGTCCAGCCTTGCTGCCTTGCGCCAGGGTGTGCACCAACAGCCTTCACATAGCTCTGATTTGGCTGCAAAATTTAATTCTGCAGTGCTGCAAAATATACACAAAGGCTTTTGCCACTCAAGCATTTTAGACCATGTGTAAGGAGACATTACAACTAGGCTACAAGTTCTTTGCAATTTGAAAGATGCAATAGCTTTTTGAATAATCTAGTCTTAGAAGTATGGGGAAAATACAAATTCAACATCATGAGTGTACTCCAGGGCTATGTATATCTCATCCTACAGTACAGAAAACCTAAAGACCTAAATAGTAAATGCTGTTTCACATACCCTATTCCTCACAAACCCTACTCCTGTCCTAACTGCACTAGAGGACGGCTATAAACCCCACGTTATGTGTCAGCTTCTCTTCCCTTTTCAAACAGCCTTTATCCTGGAGGCCATCAGAGAGCTCCCGTAGAGGTATAGCTGTACTTGGGATCCTGCCATTAAACATCATCTCAATGATCAGTGACTATTTGTCATGTGAGATATCTCTGAATTAGCCCTGTGCATACTGCTGTGTCTATATTGTATCACTAAGATATATTTAAGTCCTAGAAATGAAGATAAATAGCTGAGGCCAAGCAATATGGAGGCAAACTTATACTGCTACTGATGCAGTGGGAGCTGCAGGGATCTTTACGTGGCGCGCTGTTCAATAGAAGAGAGCTACCCTTGTTGGAAACAATCACTACAGAAAACAGCGGATAATGACAAGACATGGGCATTGAGATGGGGCATGAAAGGAGAATAATGCAATCCAGCAGGCTTCACAGCTGGTTTAGTAAATTACTTTTAAAGGTAGCAATTTGAGAATTTAAGCATACAAGCTGATTTGGCATTTGTTGTATATGTACAAGGTGGACAGCTCTGGTCTGGTGTTTTGCTATTTGGATGAATACGATGAACAGCTGAAGAACTGTCTTAAATAAATATTTAATTGCAATTAAGCTGAATACTGCAAACCTTGATGCCTATTGAAGCATATTCAGTATAGTTCTGCATAGTTCAGACAGTTTACCTAAACCGAGATTACAGTCCTTAGATTTTAATGGGTTCTAATAAAGTTAGTCTCTTGTTTAATATATTACCATAAATGGAATGTACCTTTTTAATAAAAGTTCTCAGTAGATCAGCTCCACGACTCATTTTCACATTCTCCTCAACATAGCCAAGTTACTTTAAGCATAGTAGATCTTCTAGCCTGGGAAAATTCACAGGTGACTATGTCATGCTGTTTGGCATCAACAGTAACTAGACAGTTCCTTAATTTATAATAATTATTCCCGCCCGCAAGTAGTGGCATTTTCCACAGCCTACACCAATAAGTGGGAAACGAGTTTTGAAAATTGGCGCTAGTTCTCCAGTTACATTCTTGGCTAAGGCTGGGCCTCCAGCATCTCACAAGGTCATTTAAGGGAAGGAAATACCTCATATTTCCCAACACATCGGTTCAGGCATGACCTGATTCTGCAATCTTACTCACATTGGGCAATTCCCTTGTATGTCATAGGATTACTTGCAAGCTCAAGCTACTTTATTTAAAGGATGCTGACCTTGTATCTAAATTATCTTCTCCCTAATATCCTTCACTGGAGTGGAGGAAACAATCTTTCACACAGAATTAGAAGAGGAAAATGACTTGGAACAGCATATGCAAATAGCCTCTAACCACTTGTTTAAGAAATAAGATCCCCATAAAATTTATATCCAGAATGTATCACTACCATTAAATAATCTCTAGCAAAAATATTTACTGCAGCAGAAGTTAAATATGGGGTTAATAACCAGTAGAAATGTTCTTTGCTGAATGCCAAATCAGACAAAAATAAAGCACTCACTGTGCATTAAACAACAGTATCTAATGGTGGTAACCGAAGGGTCAGATAGCATTATTGCTTCAAGCTCTTATTCTGTGGATGCATTTTTGGCCTTGAATCCCCTTTTACAGTATAAATTACCAGCTTAAAGAGTACTTTTAAAAGCAGGCCTTTGAACAGGAGTGGGAAGAACATTTAAGCTGTTCTGAGGTCCCCATAGACATAGTCGTAGTAGAAGCTGCCAGGGGAATTTACTAATAGCCCCTAGAAATGCACTGTGATTGCCATTCTCTCTTCTTCAGTTTTAAATTTCTCCTTCTCAGGTCATAAATGCATAGGTCACGTCCACCTTGGCCACAGAGATCAAGTGTGTTTTCTGCAGCATTAACTTGGAGGTGGATTTTACCTTTTCAGCATTTTTTTTTTTTGTAGCCTGTAACAAAGCCTTGCTTTCATTTTGTGAATTCTTTTAATAGAAATCTTTTCTAGGAATCCTTGGAGAGGGTTATTGTGTGTTACTGCTACTCCTTGGATCAAATTTTCTCTTGTTGTAGTGATTTAAATGGAATTGTGCCAACTTAGAGCAATAGAGAATATATGCCCTTGAGTTTTACGTCATGATATTTTATTGCTGATGTTGATTCCTAGGTTTACCACATACCTGCAGAAACTTGGGCAGAAAATCAAGAACTTCATATGATATTAGTTCTGTTTACAGCAGAGAAAGCTTCCCTGATTTCATATCTCTTCAGGTTTATATTGCCTATGAAGTGAGCATCATGGGGGTACTTCATATAACACACATGAAAGAGAAAGGCTTGCCTTAAGATTTTCTTTCAGGAAAATAAGGGTTGGCTCTCTCTAGAACATTTGATTAATTTTTATCCAGACCCTTGGCAGCAGAGTTAGAATATTCTCCCGAATCTTCTTTTTTCTTTTTTTTTTCCCTGTAGATTGCTATAGAGCAGATATTATTTCTACACTGACTCTGTTAAAATATTTATTATTTATACTAACACTTTTTACAATAAAGACTATACAAACAGGAAACAATTTTGATCAGTCTCACTGAAAATATTTTAGATTCAGCAGCAGATACAGTTGTGTCGACATATGAATGAAATAAATTAAATAAATTAAATTACTAAATCATCTATTAAAGTACAAGAAAAATCATGTTGTTCCTTGTTAAAGAAACAAGAGCAGTTAACCTTGTAATGAATTAACGAACTATGTGAGAAAGGTTTGTAAACTAGATAATAAGGAAGTTGTAGCACCAAGTGTCCTTGAAAGACATGAGCGAAACTAGTATATGTTTGCAGGAAGTTAACAGCATTGTATGTATAATGATACTGTAGAATACATATGATATAATGGTGATGTTACCTAGTAAGAAAGAAAATCTGTTAAATATTATGTAAAGTGAACATACAGACAAAATCTATTATTTGCAAATATGTATGTGTGTGAGATAGATAGTTTGTGGATAAGAAAACCAACATGTCTGAGGATTTAGAGGAGGAAGATCTGTGGCCCTGAAAAGAAATGTTTGATAGTTCTCTTTCCTTTGCTTCTACTAAGCCACAGCAATTTCGTGTAAATGAGCTGTTAAAATTTGCTTCTTAGAATATTTCGGTATATGCTTAAATTGTTACAGGGATTGTTATATTTACAGCTTGTTGCTTTTATCATAAAAACTACAGTATGGCCTGTGTGAATTTTAATACAACTATTTAGAATAATGAACTTAACTAAAGATCTAACATTCCTGTATCCTATCTTTATTTTATGTTTATGTAAGCAGTTATTATCTACTTCAAGCTAGTTTAATATCATCCTGAAATCCTTTACTGCATTTCACACATTTCAATTCAGAGGACTTTTGATTATCCACTTACCAAAACAGGGGATAATCTTTTTATTCTGCTATCCCACTCAGGTACCTTTGTTATACCCTCTCAGTGAACTCTCTGAATGGGGAGGAGTCTGCAGCCCTCAGTCTTTTTTATCTTGTGCTTTTGAGCAAATTAACACTAACTCTTTGATTACTAGCAGTCTCAAGATCATCAGTGAAGTAAAGGAGGTTTTTTGCTTTTTTTTTTTTTCATATTACTTATGGGTTTGTGTTCCCATGTTCCCATTGCTGCATAATCCATTTGAAAAGCCAAACCAATAAAAGCTGATTTTTAGCAGAACTCTCCTACGAGGGATTGGTATGGCACAGGAAACTTCAGCATTCTGCATTACACATAGGTAACTTCTGAATATGGGGACCCTTTAAGACATTTACACAGTGGAGTTTCTGGGAATTTCTGTCAATGGATGCTACAGTTCTATGCATAATTTTCCATTAATGGTTTGGATGAAGTGGTGAGGAAATTGGTCATTTGTCCTATTCGGACCTAAGAAGCCCACAGCTTTTTCATTTCTAAATATCTAAATATTAGGGTTTTGAGATGAGCTGCATTGTAACACAGAAGAAAGTTGCATCAGATGTGGAATTTCTAGCTTGGCAATTGCTTTTTCCATCTTCTCCTTCTTTATTATTATTGTTGTTGTTGTTATTGTTGTTGTTGTTATTATTGCTATAGTCTCCTGAATTTGAGTTTTTTGAGGGCAGATCTGCAATCACAAAGCCGAGATCTATTTTACTCCTTGATCTTCTTCTGGGCTCAGTTTGGATTTTTGCACTTTTCTTGAGGTGCATGGGTGCTGGATGCTGGCATCCAGGATGACGTTAGTGACTGCTTTATGGTGATTGATTCGATGATTCACGGGATTTCAGCTGTTACAGTGGGCACTTGAAAGGAAGGATGTCATTGCTCATCTCTCCCTTTGTTCACCACCTTGGAGCACTTTGCTTGAAGGAAGCAAAGCAGACATGCATTTTTCTGAAATATTTCTATTGCTTCTTCGGGAGAGATCAGGTCGACCCTTATTATCTTCCTTTCCTAAGTGTTTTACAAGGAAGTGCTCAGTGTTTACGAAGAATCTGAAGCTACTTTTGGAAAAGGAGTTCCAGTAAGATCTGGTTATAAGGATAACTGGCCCAGAGAACAGAGCCCTATTTCTTGCTGTTTGAGGCTATTAATTATTTTACAGTGAGGAATGTGCTATAGAAACCTGTGAGCTATATAACTGGACAGGTACTTATTCTTATGCAAAATTAGTATAAGCAGGGCACAAAAGTGCTGCAGAAATATGCAGAAATATTATATAGATAGATAAACAAATAGATATAGATATAAAACATTTCTATCAAAACATTTTTCTTCTACTCCAGTTTTCTGGGGAGAAATTGAGGCACAGAAAAAGATCACTCAGCTTGTTTCAGATTATCCAGCAAATCTGTTTTAGAGGTGGGGAATTAACCCAGATTTCTGAAGTCTTCATTCAGGATCTCCCTTAGCTCAAGTGTAAATGAACACACAGGACACTATGTTGTTGAGAAAAAGACTCAAATGTATAGAAAAAAAAAAAAAAGGAAAACTAGATTAAAACACATAAACTTTGTCTTTCTTTCTTTTCCTTCCTTCCTTCCTTCCTTCCTTCCTTCCTTCCTTCCTTCCTTCCTTCCTTCCTTCCTTCCTTCCTTCCTTCCTTCCTTCCTTCTTTCAGTTGTCTCTCTCTCTCTCTATTTTTTTTCACCGCATGTGATGCACATATGAGTTCTGCCTTGTATTTCTGCAGAACAGCTTACACCCTGTTATTACTTTGGTGATAAGGTTCATCTGGCCTGACATATGACTCTCCTCTGCCTTGTCTTTAGTATCATATTCCTTTTGCAAGTTAATGTTCATTGCAGGAGGGATTGGGAACAAAGCAAAGGAACTGTGTTTAAACTGTGGCAATCCAAGGAGCAGAGCAGTTTCCACATTCTTTATGTTTAGGGTTAGATTCATCTCCCTTAAGTTCTAAGCATTTAGAAATTGAACATCAGAGGTTCAGATAATTTATTGAAGATTTTTTTTTATACTTGATGGATGTCTGTAGGGAGTATTTATTTGCCCTGCCTTGGATGCCTACTTTCATCCACAGTCTATGAAAGGAACATGCAGTTATCCACCATGATCCAGGCACAGGCTTCCAGCACTGTTTAGTAGTGGGAAAGGAGGTGAGAGGACGCTTGCTGCTTAGCTTTCCAGGCCGTGCATGGTCAGTAAAATGCTCCCTTCATCCTTCATGCAGTCGTTCACTCCTACCCCACTATTCAAAGGGGAAACATGACTGGAATTGCCAGCTCAAAAATATCATGCACAAAGATCTCCTGCTTCTTTGTGTCTATGCTGGTTGCCTGTGACACCTCACTCGTCGCCCTTGTAGCTCATTGCTGTTTTTTTTTCTTGCAGTCATGCTAACTGAATTTACATGCTGCAGTGTTTCCAGGACCACTGCTGTCCTTCACTTGCCCCAGTGGCACTACTCAAAGCAGGAGGAAATGGAAATGTTACAGCTGTCATAGCTGCCCTTGCTGCCTTGTCTTTGGAAAGGGAACCGTATTAGGCATTAATTATTCTTATTTCCTCTCCTTATTTTATCCTTCCCTCTCTCTCCCTCTGACCTTTTTAAATGTTAGGGGACTCTGATTTCAGTGCATACTTCACCTCCACTTGTCCCTACGTGAAAAGCAGGTAGGGAAATACTTTGTGCAGCAAGGAAATGAAAATATACTGGAACAAATTCTGCTCCTTCCCTGCTGTGCTGCTTGGGGAGGACAAGGGTCCTGGGAAGAGTCTGGTCAGGAGCTATAATGCCCTTACAATGCAGTGTTAATTAGTATAGCCATTATGCTCCTCTGCTGAAGTGCTGCACTCCTTGGAATTCATGGCATAGAATAATTGTTATTTATTTCAAATGTATTCCTGGAGGTCAGGATTATATCCTACTAAGTATTCAAAAACAGGTACAAATGGGAAAAGAATTATACTGGAGCTCAGAGTTATTTCTTTCTAACTCTAAGTCATCATTTTGTTAGTTTCTAGATCTTGTAGAACAGACCCTAAAGCTAGCTATGTGGAAGTGTTAAGAAGACCTGATATTAGATACAGATTGGAAACATCTGACTGGCACAGCACACACAGCGCATGTTTCTCAGAGCGCAGCAGCTCCTTAAATGCAGCTGGATGTCTTCCTCATGTCCCGTTGGCAGGAACATCAACCAGCCACCTGAATTGCAACCTGTTGCACAGAGGGGTACATATAAGCAGGCTGAGATTAAATGCAAATAGAGAGTAAGAAGGTTTCCTAACCACAAAACTGGCCTTCCGAGCCATTCGAGCAAAAGCTGAGCAAAAATAGCAATAATATAGAGTTTGAATAGCTTAGGAGAGACATTTGCAATATTTCAAAGCTGCAAGCAGGGTGCATTTGATGACCTGTAGGGAGATCCCTTTTGGTTTTAAGATCAAGTGAATGATAAAGGCTTTGCATAAATTTACAGGGAGTTTTTTATAGTGAAGGGAGAAAGTAGTGTGAAACTGCACACTGTGGAATGTCGTCAGTGATCCATTAACACTGACACTGACTATGGAAGAGGAAAGTGGGTAGTTATGCCAAGAATGCATAGGGGAAGACTGGTGGGGAAGAGAGTCTGATCCTTTCAACTTTCTATTTGATCAATAAACTGTGTTTTCCCCTGAGTGGTTTGGGGGCACAACTGACACGGTGGAGATCAAGAGCAATGTAGCTGCTTGCTGCTTATTTCCCCAGATTCTTCTCTGAAGCCTGGCTTTCTATTTCTGCTAGAGAAAAACCAAAACTAGGTAGACAAGGGCAAGGTAAACAGTAATGTACAGTGAGAGAGGTTCTGACTTGATCATAATGATTGGCTCTGAATTCCAAGAAAATGATTTGAGTCTCTTTGGACAGTTCAGTGAAGGTATCTGCTCATTTCATATTGGAAACACAAAAATACAGTGTTAGGCTGACTGAAGAAGCAGAAAGTAGGTAATAAGAGAAATATGTCTTTATATAGTGATATAATCATTTTGAGTAATATTCAGATTTGGCTTGTCTTTCTCTAAAAAACAATTGATGCAAAGAGAATTCACAACAAAAGACAAACAAACATTACCAAATGCATGAGGAGTGAGGGAAACGGATACTTTGTGCTCTTGTGGCATTCAGGAAAAGCCCAATGCAGAATTCTTCAAGTAATTGAAAAAAGCAACAGATAGGGATTGCCTGCCCACCCGCCCCCCACCCGCCCCCGGAGATATATTTCCTCAGTTCCTCAGGCTGTCCAAAAGAGTAATGAAAGCTGGTCACTAAAGCACTGCCTGGGCACTTCTTAATAGTTGATGAAATTGTGCTAAATATATCGCACACCCCTCGCACAGATCTGAGGTGTGTGGAGCAAGCGGTTCAGTAATCTTTACAACAGCACCGCTTCCTCTAATATCTTGCAAAAGCCACACTGTAATGAAAAACAGGCTATAGGCAGAGGTGAATAAAATGGACCAAAGAGACTTATACTAAATTTCAGGCTTGCTAGATTATAGCACAGTCCAAGGTCTACTAACGGGCTGTGAATCTCCTCGCTGGAGCTTTCCCCAGCTGGGTTATGGGTGTAGCTACAGCCAGAGCAGAGGGGTAACAGAGCTCACATGGTCCCTGTGTGCTGACCTGTGGGGGATGTCATCACGCCAGCAGGGCAGGTAAAGCATTTTAGTCACCAGCTGGCAAACCTCGTGGCTTCCGGGGTTTAGTGATGGACTGCATTTGAATTCATGATGCTTGTTGAAACACATGTGCTGGAAGCCCTTGCGTTGTCATTATCCTGCTAAAGCTCTTACAGCCCCCTAGGACCATGGGGCCCTTGAATATGTAGTACCTGTCCCAGGGAGATCTTCACTGCGATTTTCTGCAGCTCTTGTTTTCTTCCCTAGCGCAAATTTGTTTCCCTTTCAAAAAATAGTGTGGATCAAAAACAAATATCCCCTGCCTGAATAAGAATAGAATATTTGATTAAACTGGAAAAGAAACATTGCAAAGCAAAGCTCTTCGTAAAGGTCCAGGTCCTGCAATTGGTGAGCTTAGAAAATGAAGGGAGGAAATTTTGCAGCTGCTTTTGCTTGGTGAGATTGGGGGTCTCCTTCTAGCCAGCCTGCAACACTTTAGCAGACAATGAATGGAAGTGGGAGAGTATTTCCTCCCTCAAATCCTGGCCTCCCTATATCCCTCCTTCGGTCAAGGGAGTATCCATGGAAACAGAGCCAAGGACAGGTTTGCTCCAATAGCAAAGGTTTGGCTCCCTTCTGTAGGGGCAAGGAGAGAAGCGGAGGAGGGAAAAATGCTCTCCAGGGTGACAGGGTCATCCTCCAATATATTTAACAAGTGCCATCAAATATTTAATTTCACACAAAAATGGAAGGGACACGAGAGTCCTAAACTTAGTGCCTCCTCTAAAGAAGACCTGAGGCAATTTTGCTGGTTTTGCTTTATGTGAGAAAATGTTCAAAAGAGCTGTTGCAATCTATCATGTCAATAACTCACCGACACAAGGTGCCTAATAATATGCATTGACACAGCAGCCTATAATGGCTATGTGGGAACCATTACATTTATTATTATACCAGTGACCCACAGACTCTAGAAACATTTATTTCTTTCCATAGAAATCTTTACTATTCTTTTAAGTACCATAAAAGGAGATGAAATGGGGAAGAGAAAGGCTATATTATCCATGCTAAGAAATAAAAGACATTTGAAACATTTCCTATTCAGCCTCTGCTCACAATTAAAGATATATGCCAAAGTATCTGAGGATATATATCTGGGACAGATAGCATTACTTTCTGTATTCATGTCTTTTCAAATGACATGACTGAGAGACAGGAGTAAAGTACATATCTTTGACCTTGCCTTTGCTAATATAAACACATGGCACAGTGTACAGCTTGTATATTTTTTAAAAAATCCTTGCACAGTTTTCCCCAGGGGTTGCAGAAGAAACAGAAAGACCTACACATGACAGATGCTAATCATGTCAAACTTGCGTGCACCTTCCAGATACTATGGTGATGAGGCTGTATAAGTCTCCAAATAGAATGGACATTTGTACTGAATAGCCTGACTTTTGGCAATTTAAAAATGACCTTTTGCATACTTATCTTTAAGGATTGCTACGTTAATAGTTACACAGGGAAGTATTCGTAAGAGTGGCCCTTGATAAGTAAGTATTCAGCAAGTAAAAGTCATTGTCATTTATCAGAGAGAAAGGTGGATATAATAGATTTCAGAATTTTAAAGTCTATGCACATGTAGTTTAATTTACCAGCTTTCCCAGAGGCCAGCAGCAAGGGTTTATATATCTCATTGTGATGAGGTCCTTGACTGTGAAATAGCTGGCTATACAAGTAAAATAATGTTTAAATGATACAAATATAAGTAAATACAGCAGAGTAAACAATGATTAGAACCAAATAAGTATCATGCAAACTTAAATTTGCCAAAGAATGCAGGCATTATAACGCAAAATTCATTATCCTGTCAGAACTGATCGGAGAATCAGTTTTCATGCTGTACTGTACTTAATAAGAAAGGATCCTCATCAGTGTTTGTGTGGTCTACTTGTAATTGATACAACATCCTGGAGTGAATAGGACTGGGGACTGCTAGGACAGCTCAAGTGACTATCATCGCTGCTGTTGCAGAAACATTTTGAATTCATGCAGACAGCCTAATGTCCTTAAAAATCAACAGTACTCAGTGAAGAAAACCTTCACCCGGAAGGAGGAATTGAGTGGACAGTGCATTGCCCCAGGAAGAACAATTGTAGAAAAGATTAAGTCCTAAGCCAAAAGGGTCAAGGAACAGTAAGGAAATTGTGGTTGATATGTGCCTTGCAGGCTGCAGGCAATACTGAAAATTTATTAGCTTATTGCAATTGAAAATGGTCCTGTTTTTTTCTGCAAAAGATGCAGAACAAACTCTCTGGTTTTCCTTTCAATGACTTGATCATGTAGCCTCTCCCAACCTGCCTGTGTGTTCATGCTGCCAGCTACCTTGCACCTTTTTTAGTATGACTTTTTGAGACATCCCAGGCTCAAAATGCTTGTAAATCTCATTGGCTTCTGTGGCACATAAGGTTCCCTCCCCAAGGAAGGCAACCTACCATCCCAAAGTCAACAAGAGGATGTGCAACAAATAGGCATACAGTGGCGTACCAGTCATTTCACACAGCAGGTGCTTTGCCCTCCTAAAATGAGCCGAACTGGAGCATGAACTCAAGACTGTGTTCAAAAGAGGATATAGATATTGCTGGTGAAATCAGTGGCAGATTCCGTTTCAGGCAGAACATTCTACCAATCTAGGTTCATTTCAAGCCAGAGCACCTCTTCATTCAGAAACACCACTATTGCTTTCAGATGTATTGGATTCTAAAACTGTTTTGTGAAAATTGCCCACCAATAAGAGTAGAGGAGGAGATTAGTCCACTCCTCTTTCCATCAGTGACTTGCTCCGTTTGCACCCTGAGTACTCACCATCCTGCTACATTTCTTAATGCTGTCTCATAATACCACAATGAGGCTGCTATTAAGGTTGCTGTCTAATGCTGCAGAAGGTGAACTGTAGAATCAAGCAGTGAAATGAGTAGCTTAAAGTCTCAGCCCACATCTAAGAAAGGTTTGGAATTAGAAACTTGATTAGAAGCATGTGCTTTGAAGCCTTTTAACCACAAGTATCTTGGCTTCCTCTTAGCCTCTGCTTTCTTTTACAGAAGGAGTGAAATACTGACCCACCTGACAGGGTGTTAAGAGTATGACTTTAGGTCCTCAGATTTAAGCAAAAAAGCCAGGCAGACTGATGAATGTAAAGTAAGCCTAGACTTCTTTGATTAATCTGTATTAGAGTGAAGTGGATTATTTTTAGATTTCCTATCACTCACCTCTAAATAGATCTTTAACAAGCATATAAAATTCACTTTTGAATAATCCATAAATGACACTGGATTCCAGGGCTTTTCTCTTTGTTGAATCATGCCAGGAATTAGTTTTTTCTTTACTTAGAATCATAGAATCATAGAATCATAGAATGCTTAGGGTTGGAAGGGACCTCTGGAGATCATCTAGTCCAACCCCCCTGCATACGCAGGGACACCTAGAGCACGTGGCACAGGACTGCATCCAAACGGGTTTGGAAGATCTCCAGAGAAAGAGACTCCACAACCTCTCTGGGCAGCCTGTTCCAGTGCTCTGTCACCCTCACTGTTAAGAAATTTTTCCTTAAGTTCCTATGGAATTTTTGATGTTTCAGTTTCCGGCCATTTCCTCTAGTCCTATCAGTGGCCACCACTGAAAAGAGACCATCCCCGTCCTCTGCACTCCCTCCCTTGAGGTATTTATATACACTGATTAGATCCCCTCTCAGCCTTCTCTTCTCCAGGCTGAACAGGCCCAGCTCCCTCAGTCTCTCCTCATAGGGCAGATGTTCCAGGCCCCTGATCATCCTTGTAGCCCTGCGCTGGACTCTCTCCAGCAGCTCCACATCCCTCTTGTACTGTGGAGCCCAGAACTGGACACAATACTCCAGATGTGGCCTCACCAGGGCTGAGTAGAGGGGCAGGATCACCTCCCTCGACCTGCTAGAGATGCTCTTCTTAATGCAGCCCAGGATCCCATTGGCCTTCTTGGCCACGAGGGCACACTGCTGCCTCATGGTCAACTTATCATCCACCATGACACCCAGGTCTTTCTCCGCAGAGCTGCTCTCCACAAGGTCGGTCCCCAGCCTGTACTGGTGTCTGGGGTTATTCCTCCCCAGGTGCAGGACCTTGCACTTGGCCTTGTTGAATTGCATGAGGTTTTTCACCGCCCAGTTGTCCAGTCTGTCCAGGTCCCTCTGGATGGCAGCACAGCCCTCTGGGGTATCGGCTACTCCTCCCAGTTTCGTGTCATCAGCAAACTTGCTGAGGGAGCACTCTGTGCCTTCATCCAGGTCATTGATGAATAAATTGAACAGGACTGGACCAAGGACTGACCCCTGGGGGACCCCACTAGCCACAGGCCTCCAACTAGACTCTGCACCGCTGATCACCACTCTCTGGGCCCTGCCATCCAGCCAGTTCCTAATCCATCTCACTGTCCACTCATCTATCCCACACTTCCGGAGCTTGCCCAGGAGGATGTTGTGAGGGACGGTGTCAAAAGCCTTGGTGAAGTCGAGATAGACGACATCCACCGCTCTCCCCTCGTCTATCCAGCCGGTCATTTCATCATAGAAGGCTATCAGGTTAGTCAGGCAAGATTTCCCCTTGGTGAATCCATGCTACTACTTCATGGAAAATAAAGTCATAAAGTATTGTCCAAAACTCTGTTTCCTCTCTGATTGACATAGAGAGCTATAGAAGGTTTTTCTCACTCTGCTTTAGAACAGTAACTTGTAGGAAAATAAGAGTGAAAAATAGAGCTTGGGTGTTTCTTCTCAGGTCAGTCCTCTGTAAAACATATTGTAACTGACTTGGAACTGTAGATAAGAGAACAGCATTCTGTGGTCTAGAGTTTATAACAGTGTTACTAACAAATGCATATTTCTTTTATTTTTATTATGTTATTTGATCCATCAAAATAGAATATCAATATAACTATTGATCTAAAATTTATGAGAAAAAAATTAATTTCTGTGGAGCAATTATTCTTTCTTCCTCATAGTACAGAAGACTCTCTACCCCTAACCAGCATCTGAGTTCCTGAATGTGGACCTCAGAACAATGACAGGAACTTAAAGGTTTCACATCCGAGCTCTCCTGTATTCCACTGTTCCCTTTCACAGTCCTTTTCTTTTCCCACTCTGAACAGCAGCTTGAGTCTCTCTCTCAACTCTAACCTCAACCCTCACCATAACCAGGGTTGGAGTGTAGGACAGAGGACTCCAGCCAGTGCCAACACCAATAAGTTTTGCAGAGAATTTTGCAAATTCTCTTTGCTATATGACTGATACCGTTCTGTTTGTCAATCCTCTTCTAACTGCTCCAGCATTAGTCTGAGTCTCAGAAAAGACTGAGAAACTACTGCCCAGATAAAAAATTATTGCAGCCATATGCTCCTGTTGCCCTACCAGTTCTCTTTTTCAGCCCCTTTCTACACCCCCCTTTAACAGATGACTGAGGCTTAATTTTTCTCTAGATTATAGATCTAAGACTAAATCTAACAGTAATGTTTATTAGCATTCTGAAAGTCAGCCCAGGCTCCCCATAGCCAGAGTTCATCCCAAAATGTTGTTGTAGTCATATTCCCTTTTCTCTCCAGCCTTTCCTTGTCAACTCCTTTCTAGTCCATTTCCAACTGTAATTCTATGATGTCTCTTTTTCATACCCCTAAACCTTCCCCCAGGCAGCATGGTCCATGCAACTCTGACATATATTTTCAGTTTTCAGATTTCAGTCCATGCTTTTACCATTTTGATTACTTATCTTTGATTTCTGAAGAGAGAGAAGATAAAAAAATGGAAAAGATTATGGAAGCAAGTTTGAGGTTAATGTTCATAAGACTTCACAAGCCATGATTTCTAAAAAGTGGCTACAAAACACTGAATTTTATCATAAGAGTATGAGAACTGTTTGGATTTTCATAAGCACATAAGACATCTGTAAACATCCAGAGAATAGGCTTGGGTAAATCTACACCTTTGAAAACTTTTCCAAACTTACAGCCTTTTGAATCATTGTCATATTAACAATTCACATAGTTCTAACCCACTGAGTAATTCATGGTTTTGTTAATATCCTTTCTGATTCCTGTTAAAATCAATGTCTTTTTGCCTTGGAATTCAGTAAGAATGCCCAGTTATGACAGCTATTGAGTGCCTTTCCCAATGTTACAGTAATGAGCAAGGCTACAGTAAGTGAGAGCCCAGTCCTCAAGCACTGAAATCATAGAGAGAGAAAATATTCCTAAAATGTGATACGTTCCCATTTCACAGATGGGAGAGGAATCAAAGGGAGATTTATAGTATGTTTACACAGATGGGTGCAGCCAGAATCAGCTGTGATCCAGAAGCCTTATTGCTGCATTAGTTCATTGTGAGTGAACTAATTAGGATTTCGACAGTCTTTTCTTGGGTGAATCTAGTTGTGGCCTCTTCAAACTTTACTGCCACCAGCTGTCTGTTTTACACTTCTATCAGAGATTACTACCCCTACATCTGGTTCAGCAGATGTGCTCACGTATCAGCTACTCCATTTCACAGTTCAGCATCTTAGTTTCAACCTCACTGGAAGCAGGTATGTTCTAAGATATGGAAATGTGAACTGGAGTTCTTGAAACACATTAGTGCCCATGAGACTTACTACTGAGGGTAAGTAGACTTAGTATAGACTTCTATGGCAGGAGTGAGAGACACAAAAATAGCTGAAACTTCAGAAGAAGAGGATGTTTGTCAGCCCGGGACATCTGGGCATATGGTTCCCAGACTGGAGCTGGCTCTCTTCCAGCCATCTCGGACTGCAGAAAAAGAACTCGTATCTGTTGGCCTCTATTGACTTGGGTATATCTAGAATTACTATCCCAGGTGATGCAAGAAGCTGGTGGCAGAAACCCAACTCTGTTTGTCTCAGTTTTGACAACCTGAGCTCCTCGAAGAGAGATCACATTTAAAGCATGGATTTACAAGAGAAGAGTGTGTCTGTGTACCTCCTTTCCCTACCAGGATGCATACCACCAAGTCGAGTGCTGTAGATATCCAAACCCTAACAGAATGCATAAGGTATCCAAACAGTAATGAAGACCACTACACTACAGTTGTACCCAAATCTGTACCAGCCTCAGCCTTCGTATCCTTAAATATTTTTCTCTGAATGTTGAGTTCTGAATGGGGAGATGAGCAAGAGTCTCAGTGGAGAGTTCACCCTGGGAACCCCGAGCACTCCTTTTCTCTAGAAATTATTTCTTCATTTTCAGGTCTTATGGCAATATTGAGCTCTCTGGGCAAGTTTTGAAAAACCTTGTGGGTTTGTTTTGTGGTAGAGAATGAAAGAGAGAAAGGGGCTTTCTTCATAGTATCTGAAGCTGAAATAGTGTGGTTTTGAGGCTTTATAACTCTGTTTTATAAGTATAAATTGCTACAGCTTTGATAACAAGTGCCAACACTAAATATTTTTTAATTCTCATTTGGATCAAATATATATTTTCTCTCCTTTCTTTAGAATCCCCTAAAGGCTCACTTCCCTTCACACTCAGCTCCCCACTATACCTGCCTGCTTCCAAATTATTCACAAGCTCAGTTTTGGCTCACATGTGTTTCTCACAGTGGAGTCCAGAATGACTCCCACTTGGCTGACCCAAATAATAAACAAATTCTCCTGCAAATAAATTTTCCTTCCAAATCTCAAATCTTTCTATTTGATCTAAAATTTGGACAATTTTGTTGTTGTTGTTGTTTACTTTGTTTTGTTTTCCTCTGTTTTCATTAGCCCTTCATACTTCAGTATTTAGAGATTGCTCCAAACTGCAGTTATTTGAATGTAGAGCGATTTTCCTCAGATCTCATAATATATTTTGTCCTGAAATTATGGCCAATCTATCATGGAAGGCATTTTTTTGGAGAGCACCATTTTTTGAATCCTCTAGGACTATTGACATTCATGTTCATTCCTCACTTGTACCGCTGGCTCCCTCCTTGATCTTGGGGAATTCATATGGTATTTCTGTGACTTACCATGCTTTTATCTATGTGGAGTATAAAGCAGTAGGAAAAGAACCATCCTTTTCTACATGTGTGTAGCATATGTGTCTGAATAACCTGCCCTCTGTTATACCCAGAGTCATTCAGATAACAAGGACATAAGAAGAATATGTAAATTTTCACTACTTTCTTTTTTAACCACTTTCATGCCTCAGCTCCTATTTCCTCCATTGCTTGCCACAACACTATCCTTCAATTTCTTCCTGCAAGACAATAATGTGCCTGAGTCTGTAATGCATTATCTTCTCATAAAGGGTTATGTAATATTTTATATGCAGGATGCCGTATGAAAATAAATTTCATTACTGTACTGTATTAGGAAACTTTATCATAGACAGAAGGCATATTGCATCCTGTTTTTCTTGGAGGCTGAAGCAATGAAACAGCATTACGGATGGATCTACACTTCAGACACTTGAGTGGGGCTGGAATATTTGCCATTTAGGTTACTAAATTCCATCATTGCTTAATACTCCAATTAATTCACTAACAGTCTATGTACAGAGCTTTTTGTCTGAGATTTTTTTTTCTCCAACTCCTCAGTTAAGCTGCCAAGAGGTGCTGAATGAAACACAAGGCAGCATAGTTTTACTGCAGTGTTAAACTATATAAGTTCAGTCACCATATGTAGTAGTTTATACACTGTACATGTCTTCTCACATTTTTGTTTTTCTTCCAAATAGACCAAATACATTAATTGTATGCAGGTGATAGCCCCATACGCTCCTAGTAAGATATCACCAGGCTCAGTTTCTTCTGAGACAGGGTAGCTGCCCTTGTTCCAGCCAGCTCAATATCTCTAATATAAACTAACCAAACGCTTCAGCAACATGACTCTATGCAGATACAGTGTGAGATGCAGGTCAGCACAGACAAACAACTAAAGCACTTCCCGAATTTGATCATATGAAATACTGGGCCATTAAAAAGCCTGAAATCTATGATAATCAATGTCATTTAACAGATCCAACAGCCAGGACAAAGACTAAGAGCTGTGCATCTCCCTGCCCTTGCGGCCATACAGACACAGCATCAACATTCTGCGATGTTTCTCTTTCGTACACGACAAATGGCCATTCATAAATGAATCTTAGCGGGCTGTGCTGGCTTTATTGAAGACTCAGATCACCTATAACTGTATCAACCTCTCGCTATAATTCAACTGACTCATAAATACTGCCCTTTTCCCCAGTGTTTGTTTCAGAGAATGCTAAAACGACTGAGCAGTCTCCAGGAGAAATGTCTGCTATTTAGGACATAGCTGCAATTCTGATTGGGCAAAACTGGACCAGAAATTTAGCTGTTGCAAATGGAAAAGCCCAGCCTGAGTCAATGAAGCTTCTTTTGCACTGGGTAAGTGTAAATAACTGCCTCTACTTTTTTTTTTTTTTTTTTTTTTTCCCCAGAAAAATGATGAAACCAAAAAATCTCTGCGGTAAATCTTCCAAATTTGTTACATAGTGATGATTTCTGAATAACTTGATATCTGCTTAACATTAGTGTGGTCTACACAGATTCCTCTGGTTGCTGAAATCCTTGCAACTCATTGGCTGTTGGGCTTGTGTTTGTTAGTCTCCTAAGGTTAGGAGTCTGCTAGTCTCTCCTAAAGACAGACTTTATGTCATTTTAGTCTTCCCATATAAACCTAACTGTTTTTTCTTTAGCGGCTGTTTGGAGGAGGTGGGGGCACACATGGGAACTGAGCTCTTTTTTTGCAGGTGCAAAATAAGCACAAACAACATGTAAGCAGATGGTCCAACATCCTCTTCCCCATCTTTATTAGAGTTGAGCATTTTTAAGACAGATATTCTTCCAAAAAAAATTAGGTAAACATTTTCTGTCTTGAAATTAAGCCATACTCCAGACATACACCTAAAGCACTAGTAGATTAGCTAGCAATAAGAAAAAGCCAAATTTGTTGGCTTCTTGAAGATACTTTTCTGGGTGTATTAGCTGAAAACCAAATCTTTTTTGCCAGTGAATCCTAATTTGGCAGATTTAGTATGCTCTTGAATCTAAAAGGACACTGAAAGTTAGTGGCATGATTTTATTTATTTTTTTATTTATCTTTTCACATACAAGTAAAGAATGAAGTATATATTTTAATATACTATAGTGGTAATAGGAAGCGCAGAACCATGCTTGGTTCTGGAATTTAGGATGGCTGAGCCACTATTATTGGTCTAAGTGCTTTCCTTTCTCACTACTTCCACTTTCATTTACCTTCTTTCAGGTCCGCTACTAATATCCAACTGTAGTTTTTACAGCAGCTTATTTGATCCTCTTTTCACTAAATTCTGTAGACTTAGGACAAAGCCCTAGAATAAGTTTTTGTGTTTTTCATGATTTTCTTTTTTTTTTTTTTTCTTTTTTTTTGGGGGGGGAGGGGGAGGAGTTGCTGTTATTTCATTGCACTCCATTTCCAGCTGTGAGCCAGACTCCTGCCATCATCAGCAAGGAAATGTGTGCAGGGCTGATGTGATGCCCTCAGGGCAGAGGTAAGCTTGGCATGGATCACAGTTTCCCAATTTTCTCTGAAAAGATGGATCCAGCTGCCATCTCTCCATTTAAAAGCCTTCTTTAGTTCTGGTACTTTCTTGCCAAATCTGTGTGGAGGACCTAGAACAGACCTGACAGTTCCCCGGGACCATGGATTTATCCCTAACACTGGAGAGCTTCTTAGGTTGCTTCCCTGGTGACCTCAAGAATATTTTCTATTCCTGATTTTGAAAAATTTTAAAGCATGCAAGATTAGATAACTGAGTCTCTCACAACTGTTGAAATGTTCTAGTGGATATCATTATGCTTAGAAAAAATAAGATATTTACATTTCATGTTTAAATGAACACCAGAATATGACATAGAAAGATTTTCCTAAAATCATTTTGTTCAGAATTCAACTTAGGGTTTTTCATTTTTCTTTCTTTAATGTAATTTGAAGTTTTCAGGCTTGCAAGGAGCATACATATATTATTTTAGGTTCAAATGGGGAGTTTCATGCTATAATTCCTTGTTATTACAAGAGCACAGGTCACTTACAATGGTACCATTCCTTCATTTCAGTGGAAAAACTGCTATCCTTTGGCTTTCGTTCGGGAAGTAGTAACTTAGTTACAAGGTGTCACAGCATTTTTTAAAGGCTGTCTTTTGTTGTTTTCAGGATAAGTACATTTCTACTTGAATCAAAAATAGCAGTGAACCAAGTGTTTGACATTTGTGTTACTTAATGAAAACATTATATTATGAGAAACTTATTATTGCCTTTGTACCTCATCTCATTCAGAGGAAGGAAAAATCTTGTGTATTAGTTTTAAAGTTAATCCAGTGAAGTAGTTTTACAGAGGTTTATAGGTATAGTCATGTTGAAAATGACTTAAAATGGGACATTTTCGTAAAAAAAAAAATTACTAGTGAGTAATTTTGAGAAAAAGGCTTACAGCCCTGAAAAGACAGAGACTACGGCTTTGCAATCACTTTAAGCTAAAATAATTATGGACTGTTTAGTGAAGGTATGTTCCTGCCCCAACTCTGCTTCTGGCTACTCAACTACTGATGCCTATGCAGCAAGAAAGGATCCAGCTGGAAAACAATCTGTTCTTTAATATTTTTTTTAATCGGTTAATTAGATATACTTTAAAGTATTGCAAGAATCCAGTTCCTTGTTTGACTAGCTGAAATGAGTGCATTTCCCAGCACTCAGGGGTTCTCTTGCAGCTACGGGTGAAAGGGACAGACGAGAGCACTGCAAAAAGTGAAGCGTATGCTATCAAGTAAGGGCATTAAAACTGTTGTAATGCCATCTAGAAAGCATGGATGTCCAAAATATGTGCATGTATGGACACATATAGACATATATATGTGTACATCTCCTTCCTTCTGCTGGCACTGAAGTAACTCCTGCTGTCCCAACAGGGCCTGAGCAGCAAGTGACAGCAGTGATCAGCAGCAATCAGAAAAAAAAGTGGAAGGGAAAAGGATTACTTGTTAATCACTCCAAATTATCTGTCTTCATAGCTGTCTTTTCTTATTTCATCATCCTGAAAAAAAAATCAGAATAATAACAACAAAAAAACATATCTGGATCTTTTGCTTTTACTGTGTTCTTAACCATAAAATTAACAGAGAGGCTAACCATAATCTGTTTTTAGTTATAGCTATGTAAACCCAAGAGAACTTCAGATTTACCTGTACACATGCTATAGCAGACCTGGGATACTGCTATATGCTATGAACTGTCTGTTTCACCTCTAGGTCAGGGGCAATGCAAATTTTGTAGTGATTCATATTGTACTTAACCTGTAAAACAGATTCCTGCAATAACTTTATCAGTTAAGAGATAGGTGTGGACAGGATGAAAAAAATGTATCTCCTATTGCCCTACATAAACTCATTCTTCTGTGTGGATTGTTGATAGCCAAAAGACGTTTTTATGAGTCGAAAAGAGGAAAAAAAATCTGAAGGCTGAAGATAAGGGGTTTGGGTGCTTGTGAGGCAGATTAAGCCAGGGTGGGCTGTGTGGGACTGGCCTTTAGTGAATGCAGCGAGGACCCCAGGGATATGCAGGCAATGAAGCAAACAACAAGCAGAGCTTTGCCTTAAGACTCTGCAGGCAGTTGATCTGCAGACATTTTGATGGAAGATTTTCACTACAGTTTCCTTTTGGCTTTAGAAATGAAAATTCAGCTTTTTCACTTTAGCAATTTTCATTAAGATCATAAATACATGACACGTGACCTGGCTTTCGAGGAGATATGTAGATTCTGTTCTATCTGTCAAGGTTTCTGCCGCTGTGTAATCTACGCAAAGAGCCTATTTAGTAATTCTGCTACTAACATGCTTTGTGGCTTTGGGAACATCACTTGGCTTTATCTTCCTCATAAAGAAGCTTATTCATCTGTAAAACGAGGATAATAATATTTCCCTACCTAAAGAGTGTTGTGAGGCTTATTTTGCTAATGTTTGCGAAGTGTTTTGAGATCCTTATATTGAAAGCACTATAAAAATGCAAAGTATTACTTAATCCCTGGGGCCTGCTGTTATTTAAACACATCGGCTATTGTTTTGTACTATTCATCTTTTTCCTTTATGTTATTTTTAATACAACAGTACTATTGCTATTTTAGTATTATATGAGTGTAACACAGGAATTAATCTTTCTCTACAGAATATTATTTACACTTAGTGACACAAGTTTGGTGAATAGGATTTACTTGGCAGCTGAACAGTAACATGATTGCAATCAATTGCAAGACAGCAACATCTGATAATGCAATATTAACGAATCTTATCACTGAATATCTTATGTCCAAATTGACCATACAGATTCTAGCAGCATGCGTACAGACCTTAACGCAATGGAAAATTATTAGGAAATATACAAATGTTCTGCACATATAAATGTGATTTGCTAAAAGCCTCGACCAAAGCAGAATAAAAGTTCTTCCTTTTAAACTCTAATTGGAAGTTAACCTTTAGCTCACAAATCCCAGTAAAGGAAATGGCTTTCCTAATCTTATTTGCTCTTTATGGTTTTACAACATTACATTGTTATTTCTGAATTATTTTTTTTTTTTTGTAGTTGACATTAAGAATGCCAACATGACACACAAGATGAGTGATAATTTAAAGATTTAAGAATTGTCCTAAAAGGCAAAGTCCAATATCCTGTCTCTAGCAATAGTCACTGTCAGATCCTTTCACAGGTTTATATTATTATATTTTTTTGTAATTTTAATGTCAAAATATTTTATTACGGTCATCATTATGACTACATGAATGGCTATTGCAAACATGTGATAATATCATCATATCTGAAAATGCCTAGTATTTGCAAGATGCTAAGAAAAAAAATGTTTCTAATATTTTGAGTTTTTAACGTACTGTTTTAATTGAATGCCATATTAAAATGCCATATTAAAGATAAAAGGCGGACACAGTAGCCAGTACCATCTCTTCCACTGTTTTAGATGTTTCTCTAACGTTCACCTTATACAGCAATATGAACTTGCTACTCCTTATTCTATCAGGTTGCTCCTGCATTTTTTGTTGGCACCTCAGTCCCTGAGAGTGTCTCACATTTAATAGTTGAAGAGTAGGCCTTGAAACCTCTGGACTAAAAGGAGACCAGTGCCAAGTATCCACTTAGGTTCTCTCATATATATATTTTGTCTCCTTAATTGTTTCTTATCTCTCCCACGGTTTCATGATTTATCCTTTAAAAATATATATATTTAGATTACTTCTTCTGGTTCATTCTTTATGTCATTTTGCTCTTTAATTTGTCTCATAAATTTTATGCCATTATTTGGTTGCCATTGTTTAGATGTCCCTCCAGGGAGCTCACTGGGACTGCATTTCCATTTTCTGAAGGTTATTTCTTGAGTAAGAAATCTGCTTGTTCTTTAGCCATAGAATATTTTTTTTTCCTTTCTTTCCTGTTTTTTTTTCTTTGTTAGTTTCAGAATTACCATGTTTTTTATGTTTTCAATCCATTTCTCCAGCCCATTATTTTGATGAATATCTCTGAACTGAACTATTGGAAATCCACAATTATTTAAGAGGGCATAAAGACTTAAATCGGAAAATGGTCAAACTTATATTTAAATCTCATTGTCCTAATGCATGTCAGTGATTTGCTGAATTAGTCCTAAGTGCAAGCAATAAGTGAGTCCTAAATGGGAACAATAATGTCTCCATGATAGCACTTTCTCAGAGATGGAGAAATGATTTGGGTGGTGTATTGCTTAATGGCCTTTATTCTATTCTCTCTGGATTTCCATGTTTTATGTTTCCGTATAGTCCATAGTTGAGTGCCGTTAGTGATCTGTACACCATCCTTTGAAGCAACTACCCAATGTCAGATCATGTATTAGAATCTATGATAGAATGATTTGATTCATGATGGCAATTTTGACATTCATTATCATCAGATATTTATCATAGGAAAAGAATAGCAAGAGTATGGCTCAAATTAAAAATTAATATAAAAGTAATATGAAACTATCAAGAAAGTTTATATCTTAAATGAGTATGAATGCTGCTAAGAAACTTTTTTTTTCCTCTGCTCTAATCTTTTCTATCCTTTTTTTTCTTTACAAGTCATTGGTATTTAGATGTCTTCAAATAATCTCTCAAATAATTCTGAAGTTTATTCTTGACTTGCTGCTCACAGTAGTACCACTGACAGGTGTAGGAGAGCAAGCACTGAGCTTGCTACAGATTTTGGTTCTTTTGACTCAGGAACCAGTTTTCACTCAGTGATAAACTGTCTGGTGGTTTCTTTTCCTGATTTTGCCACAGGCTTGTTGAATTCCCTTAAGCAAATAATTTTTTCTTCCTGGTCTTCAGATTCTACTTTCTATCATTTAAACTAAACTTCTTTTGTCATTCTTTTTTAACACCTATCCACCATGATGGATTTATTCCTAATGTAATCTGCGGTAAGCGAATAAAAAGTTTGGCCAAGCAGGTTAAGTCAGCTAAACACAGCATAGATCTGTTTCACCTTTCTGTAGATGAAAAGATTGGGTCTTGTTTCCTGAATATTTTCTTACTTGCGATCACTCTGTGAAGTTATGACATTTTATAAAACCTGAAGATTTGGTCCTTACTGATCCAAGCACTAGTTGTTATTTGCAGGACACATTACGGTACAGAGATAATGTGATTTGCAGATAGTGAAGATTTTCATTGATGTTATTATGGAACACAGCTGGCCCTAATTAATTATTAAGATAATCATTTTATAATTATACACAGAACAGCCAAGGTACATGGAGTCAATACCATGTGTTACATTTATTCCTCCTGTCTTTTAACATACCCAAAGCCTGAGGACAGCTAATGACACACCTGCTAAGAGGTATTGATTACATGAATAATAACAAACAGAAGTGTTTGACGGGGAAAAGATTCAAAGTACAAGTCAAATGTTACATAGACTGCGAAAACACGAAATAAAAATAGCAATGCACATTAGATGTCTTTGTACCAAAGGAAAAAAAAAAAGAGAGGGACAAAAAGGATGATCCTTCTTTGAGCGAACATTATTTTTTCTGTTTTCACAATGTAGAAATAATACCCAAACCTTTATACAGCTGGAGTAAATAAAAGGAATGCCATCTTATCCTGAATAAAGTGAGTTTCCAGGTCACCTCCCTCCTTGATAATCTTCTAAGGATCCATAACTGTTTTACTGGAAATTAATGGATGGACCTCTGGGAGTGAGAACTGAATCTGGGAACAGGCACTGTATGAAGAAGGTAGGTAAAGAAAGGCAATATTTCTGTTTCAATGAACAACAAGGATGCAGAATTCTGTAACTCAGTAGCCAAACAGCCACTTTGTTCTGTTTTCTAATTTTGCCTTTGGTTGGCTGTTTGATTTTACCCAAATCACTTAATTTCCCTGTAGTTCCTACATCCATAATATGAGAGAGAGACTATTTTTCCCTATATCAGAGTGAGGATTTCTCTTACTAAACTATCATCTGCCAAAATCTTTGTATTACCAAGAGCTGCAAGACCTGTCTAAAAGCCAAGGGAAGGAAGAGCTTGGAGAATAATTCTCAAGCAGGTGTTGACAGTGGTTTTCAAGGGGGTTTGCTCTTATCCGTTTGAACAGCATGAACATGAACAGGAGTCCCAGAGCAACCTTGAAATTTCAGCGACAGCACCACCTGCTACCTTATTTCCTGCACCACCAGTGCAGTCCTATTGTTAATCAAATGACACGGTCCTGACTGCTGGAAAGGCATACAGTGATCACAAATCACCGTTTGGGTACTCCTGTAATATAAGACCATCTTATGCATTCATTCATTAGTTATGTGAGTTATATGAGGTGCTTAACTGCTATTGCTATAAGGAAAGCTAAGAAACATTTGAGTACTTGAGTGGTGGCTCACAGTAATCTATGTTCCACATGGAAATGCTATAAAATGGACAAAAAAGCCCATTCCTGTTTTTTACTGAAGACAGTGCCACTCAAGGATTTTTCTTGATTTGCAAGATCAAATTGCATCTGAAGAGTTTACTCATCAAATATTGTCTATGGACATTTGTTCTCAGGGAAACAAAATTCGAGATGATGGCTGCAGCTTGGTATTAGAATCAAATGCAGTGCAATATTCAATAAATATGGATTTTTATTTCATCAACTGTATCAAATAAAACATCATGAAAAAATCAAAGTTTACTATCACAAGACAGTTTCTTCATAATACACCTTGAAAAAGGTCAAATGAAGGATACTTTTTAATTGGCTGTTTTACTTTAGTGCTTTCTGTTCTCTATTCCATCGAAACATAATGATGTAGAAATAACAATTTTATTTGCCCAGTGCCAGGGAACTGTTTCAGTATTGAATCTCATTTGTATAGCTGATAATGTATTTTCTCATTATGTTCCATCCATTGGACTATAGGTTTCTGAAATAATTGCAGGCACAAAGAAGTTAAATTAAGGAAGCTACTGGAATGTTTATTCTTACATAATAACACTTCCGCAATATGCGATATTCGCAGGCTAGACTTACAGACACTACATATGAATTTCTGCATAGTGAGATTGATTTGGAAAATTTGATTTCAGAATTGACAGAAAACAGTAGATTTGGTAGCGATTTCCAAGAGAATTACCAAGCAGAGATACAGAGGGATTGCTGCCTTCACTTGCAATACCCTGATTCTGCTAGCATAAGAGATATCAGAATTAAGTACATGCCATTGGAAAAGTAGCTTGCAGTGGAGCAGAATACAAATCATAAGCCCTATTCCTTTCACTAGCAATCATCTGACTGCTGTGACAGAATGGCATGTCTCTATATTGAATTAACATTTTGTACTGAATTCAGCTAAGACAGCTGCTCTGTGAAAGAAATATTCTTGAAACTTGATTGAAGGTCAACGTTGGGAAAGCGTGGAAAGAGCTTTTGACTACCTTTCACTTGTAAGCCCACCCCTGTAAAAAGTATTCTTTCCATACAGATACTAACAGGGATCCCAGTAAGGATCTGATCTAAGCCAAAGTCACTGCCCATATGAGTACAAGCACAGAAGACAAACTTTGTTTAAGAGCTCATGTGTAAAGACACTGATTCATAAGGAGAACTTGCCGGAGCATTCACCTCACCTGAAAAACAAGGCTTTTTTCATATCACAGTAAGGATAAGATCAGACATTAGGAATTTCTGCTTTTGAAGATCTCTAAGTTTTGAGTGATTTAAGATTTCAGAGAGTCTTAAAGTGATTAGGAAATGCTTTTTCTACACTTTTATTCCATTCTTTTCTGTTAGCCTGTCACCAAAGATGCAAATGACCTGGAATTTTGGAAGAATGCTTGGGAGTTCAGAAATGTCCAGCCACAAATTATGGGTTTTCTAGTATGTCTTTGGATGGTACCCCAAATTCCGAAGAAGGAATGGAGAATGATCTACAGCAGAGCACACATCAAGACTGAATGAAGAGACTAGGCAAATCTGGTTATCTGTAATAGAAAATATATGAATATGGGTATGATCTAGATTCTCCAGTTTTGGAAGGAATGGTTTAAAATATGATTTGTGATAATTACTGTGATATGCAAAATGTTTATTGGTGCAATGACTTATTCCTTAATATCAAGTGACACATCTTTCAATAGGTTCCAAGAAAGCAACTGCAACACACTCCTCCTCTGACCTTTCAGATATTTGAATAAATTATATAGAAAAAAAGAAGTTGCAGCCAGCTGTAAAAGCAAAGTGAGAACATATTGAATTACTCAAAAGAGACAGATCTGAGTTGTTTTCATTGTGAAAGCAATTCTCACTGCATCCCGTCAACATAATCAGAGCTGGGAGTTCTCTTTTAATCATGCATCTTTGTCATATTTTGGGTTTTAGATAACATTTTCGTTAGCCTCCATAATGATATATAATGATATATAACTCTAAATACCAGCTTGAAATTATATATAAATCTTTAAATCACCTACTGTTTGGAAGAGATTTTCATTTCACCCATTTAGTCAGAGTTAACAACATATCCCTCCTTTGTCTTTGTAACAAATGAAACAACCTACATGTGTACTCAGATCCAAAACAAAACAAAACATTTCTAGGGAAGTCCTTTTATTACAGTTTATCACTCTCAGATAGAGACGGACTACACTTCATGTTTAGCAGGACCTGATGTAGGTACCTTTCTCCAAATGTTTGTTCAATATAGGAAAAAAAAAAAAGAAAAAAAAAAGATTTCAGAAAGATTTCTTTGCTACATCTTCTACTTCTTATAAGGTGTTTTGCTGAACAAGAACCTTTTTTCAGGGTTAAAAATCTCATATTGGGCTATCTTAGTCACAATATTAATCGGTCCAGTAAGATACCATCTATCTTTAATGCTTATTTAAGTACTTTATAATATCCATCCACGCAATATCCCTATGTGGTTTATCCATGTCACAGATGACCTGTGCAGTAGATGCAGAAACACAGGAGGTAGGTCTGTGTAAGCATGAATTTGGAAGTGGTGTAAATGTGTTAGGACAGAACTGTGAAGGAAGGACCGAATGTCTCAGGTCCAGGCAGTTTAGGATTCCTTGCTCTCCACAGTCAGCATCATCACAGATGATGGATGTATGTTGAAGGATGTATGTCAATGGATGTATTTTAATATAAGGCTTCTGTGATCCACACTTTAGATTTCTTTGGACAATGCTGCCTCTCTTTTATCACTATTAATTGAGCACCAACTGTGCACTTACTTTACAAATGGTGAACTGAAGGCCGGAGAAGAGAAATAAATTGCCCAAGGACACGCAGCAGTTCTATGTCAAAGTCAAGGAAACACTGAAGCACATGAATTATTTAAATAACCTGCTATTTAAACTGCAGATTTATTCACAGAAGAGTGAATAGAGTCACTTGCATAGAGTGCAAGACGGTGGAAGATTTAACCAGTTAAATCTATTGGCATAGAGCAATAAATGTGTTTTCTTCCAGCTTGACTCGAGTTTGTTGGCCCTGTCCTATGTTCAAGCAAAAACACCTTCGTTTCAGTAAAGCTTGTTATCATGGACTGCAGCCACATGAATCCATAGTCCAGCTGCCTCACGAGCAGCCTCCTCCAAGGTCTCTGAGCTGCACTTGCAGTGAAACCTCCTGTTCCAGTGTTCGCGTGGAAAAAGCATGCTGAGTCTGTCAGCATCTGTCTTTAGGAAGATTCTTTTTGTGTCCTCCATGCATTGGCTGTGATTCTTGAGTCTGTACGACACTGGGAGGCACACACATGGCCCTCTACCTTACAGTCTGCAGTCCTTCTGGGACTGCTTCTTTCCAATAGAACTATCTCCTTTTAAGTACATTAATACAGAAGGGCAAGCACACTGCTTTCTGTATCCTTGAATCTGACTAAGGGAAAATATTTATGGGCTTATTCATAATTGCAGACCCACTGTAATTACATTTATATATTAATGTTATACTTTCCATGCAGCATTAATAGAAGTAAAGATAATAAAAGTACTAGCTCTCTTAATGCTGAAGCTATGGGATTATCTTTATGTAATGTTCCTTAGAAACCAGGAATTATACACAGTCCCTTGAATGTGTATAACTTGTATGGCCTGGCATTTCACTGGCAACTGATCAAAATTTAACTCCAAACAGACTCTGACCCATGTCTAGTGAAAAAAAGAGCACTGCTTCACCATTCAAGTGCTGGCACAGCCGGCTGCCGTTGCCATCATCTCACACAGAGCCATGAAGCTTGGGGCAGCATCCCCTTCTCCACTCTGGCCTGAGAACAGCTTGTAGAAACCTGTGAGTTCATCGACACAGAGGCCCTACCTTGCAGCTCGAGCCTCAGGACTGCTCCTTCCTACCGTGAATCCTCACTGAGGGCTCCAACAGCAAACTCCAGCTAGGGCTTTGGCAGTGGGAAGAGCAGCTCCCAACCGCTGCAGAACAATACCAAACATCTGCCTCCTCACAGAAAGTGGCGCCGCGCAACAAACGTGGAGACTTTAAACCTTATCTGACAGGCATGTTTGCATCCTACAACTGCTGCTTGCTAATCATATAAATTAATATAAACGCTCTGAAAGAAAGTTTCTTTTTGCCTTCACCATGCACATTATCATAAGAGAAGTTGTCTCCTTGCTCTCCATTGTATTCCCATCACTCAATCATGTCTGCGTTTCATGATAAAGATAGGCAAATAAAACAAGTATTTAGTTTTCTTAGCTCTCCATTACTAAATAACTCACACTCATGCTTATCTACAAAAACACTGTTTTGGCACTTCTTTGTGACTGTCTGTTGCCTGAGGTAAAAAAAGAAAAAAAGAAAGAAAAAAAAAACAGGAAAAAAAGAAAGAAAAAAGAAACTCACTGCTGCTCAGAACACCATCATTTACTCTTCTTCAGAAAGATTCTGCTGTCCCTTAATCTGATATTTCTACCTGAGGCTCTGCTAAAATTATCACTGAACAGGAAACAAAAGAAGGTGCATCTGACACTGCTACAACATAAAAAAAATGCCTTGAATGCACTTTCTCTCAAATTAATCAACAGCATGAAAACCCATCTTTACCTTGCTCATAGTAGTATGTGCTATGAGGGACAGTTCCACAATAAATTATATACTAGTACAGCTGAAAAATGATTTATAGTGTAGACAGGGAGTCATGAGAAAGATAGAGGGAACCAGAGAATGCAATGAAATCAACATCTGGGTGAAAATTCAAGTTTACATTGTGAGTGTGGTTTTCTAGCAGTCTGTGAATCCTGAAGGGTGAGATTGCGTATACTTGGAGCCAGCTATAATCAACAGAAATATTGAAGCCATCGCATGCAGAAGATAGGTTTGATACAACAAAGATGTAGACAGGGGATCAATTTGCTTCTCAAACATGACAGAACTGTGCCATTATTCCAAGTTTACACCATTTTTAAGGGGAGACCGTTTGCAATGTGCAGGTCACTGAATTTAGTTCAAGATTATTGCCAGCTTGTAGGAGATTGCGAGAGGACCTATTAAAAACATTTACTTGGTTAAACACACCCTCACTAGTCCCTGTTAAGAGCAAACCCTGTAACACTCTTGCAACCAGCAATCAGACTATCGTTCCCTACTTCTTGTCAGCTAGCAATAAAATACCAGATGGTGTCCTTCCAAAAATAAATTCATTATAGTTTCATTCTGGGTTTTCTTAAACAATTTAAGGACAGAACTCCAGCTAATGTAAATCGACACAGTGCTGCTGAAAGTCAATGCAGCTATGACATTTTACACCATCTGAATATTATAAACTCATATTTTTAACTTTTAAAAATGTACATCATATCCTTTATTTTCCCCATTTAACTAGTTTTTTCCATTTAATTGATTTTTTTACACATTTTATGCTAGTCACTTTACTGAGAATTCAAGTCTGGTGTTCCTCAGCATATAATAATTCACAGGCAGTGTTGGTTTGTGTCTAGGATTAGACTAATTCACTCTGTTAAGACTCCGGTAGCCATTATCATTTAATGTCTTTGTTTATCACCGTATGAGACTCCAGGACACCCATTAGCTTCCTCTAGTGACACACCAGTCTATTCATGCAGGAATATTTTAAGAGCCACTCTCATCTGAATAACCCTGTGATGATTATGGTTCTCTGTCCTTAGTTTTCCCCAATTTCAGACATCAGATGAGGACAGAAGTCCTCTATTTTATCCTTAACTTAGACAGATAAATAAGTCTACTAGTACAACATCTAAAAAGAAGCCGTGAGTATTCTTCAGGTAAACCAATTAAGACTCTTTTCAGAATTGTTATTATGTCCTAGCAATTAGTCATTGTTTAGTCAAGCTGTGCATACTTATCTCCTTTATGCATCACTCCTTTCAGCTTCGTAATAACTTTTCTTCCTCCTCAGGCTCCCTTCAGCTTATCTATATTTTCCTGGCAGTGTTGTGCCCAGAAGTGAGCATGAGTTTGCTTGCAAATGGAAAGCTGCAAAATTAAAAAGTTACAGAGCTACAGACCACAAAACAAGAAGTGTCTGCTTCCCTATTCCAAATGTGAATATTAAAACAGCTAAGCACACATTATGAGTAAGCAATACCAGGTGCGCTGCATGTACGTAATAATAGTCCAGGAGTGAAATGGCGATTATCAGATCTGCCTTTAACTTCTATCATGTATCCTCATAAGAACTCCTTTAACCGGTTTTTCATAACACAGATAAAATCCTTCCACCAACTCCTGCTCCCCCATATGCCTTGGCTTCCGATGTTGGGGAGCATCAAATGTGAAACACGCTATTTAAAACTTGTTTTTAGCATTCCCATAATTAACTAGCCTGTTTAGTGGTAACAGATGGGAGATGACCTGGGATATGGAGCAGAGCTGCTTCTCAGGCAAAAAAAAAAAAAAAAAAAAAAAAAATCCCAAATTCTCTCAAGAAGAGATGTAGAAAAGGGAACAGGTGCTTTCAGAAAAACAGTAGCACTTATTTACCAGAGCTGGTTCACTGAGGGATCATCGATTTTATCCCTCCCACTTCACAATACATCTTAAAACTAGAGTGATACTGGATGTCAGAGCGACACCCAAGATCACACATTTGTGAGGCTTTGCCCAGGCTTTTAAGGAATCAAATTCCCAAGCCAACATGTCATCTTGTTCTTAATCCACACATCCTTTTTCATACTATATCAAGATGCTTATGGATCCGTTCTGCTCTGATGACCTAGATAATGTTGGATGGCTTTGTTCCTGATGTATCCGGTAAGGTTTGCATTGGAGAAGAGTCTCCTGGTTCATGGCCCGTAGGTTCATGCTCACATCCCAGGAGCTTGTGAAAGACCATTTGGTGCTATGAGGTGCACTATGCAGTTCAACACAGGCTTTTGATCATCTGGTGAAGAAAATTCCTTCCTCTCCGCAAGTTAGGCACGGAGTTGTCCATAGATGGATCCTATTTCCATTTACCTTGAACACTTGTTTTGCCTTTTGATAGTGTGAAGGGGGGTTCTTGAGTGCCTCAAGATGGGGGGACAAGTAATGGAGGAACACCCTTAAAAATGTCATGTCATGATTTCAGCAAGTGTTAGAAAAATCTCTTCTTTTCCTGAAAAGGCTGTTGATTCTTCCCGAATATCTTCATTTTAGCCACTGCTGTGTAAAGGCTTTACTTATTACTTATTTCTTTTAATGGAAAACATTTTTGTTTTGTTTTTAACTTTCCATTCCAGACAAAAATAATTCCAAGCAGAATGTTACAGACTGTATAGGCTTTGTGTTTTTCATGCACAGAGGCACATTGCAGATTAAAAGAAAGTGAAAATGCTTGGTTTCATTTTACAGTCAGGATGCTGAATGCATCTGTGTGTGTCATCAGCCTGGAGTATATCATTTTATGGTTCTCAGAGGTTATTTATAATTGAATTATAGGATGTTTCATGATTATTTGGAATGGTATTTACAGAAGGCAATACTAAGCTCTGTAGCTCAGTTGCTACCAAGAATATGAAGGAAACACCCTGTAATTCATTTTAAGTACCCTCTAGAAATCATGTAATTATACTGTATGATAGTGTTGCCAAAGGAAGAAATAGAAATTTTTAAATTATTTGTATTATGGTCTTTAATCAAGCTTTTATACACATACAAACTGACGCACAGTAGCAATGAAAAGGTAGGTTACAATGTGCAAAACTTTAATTTTTCTTTTTAGATTTGCCCTTCAGTAGCATTTGCTGGTTTCACATATCAGAAACCTTCCCTGATGTATATTCTGGACAGATTTTGGAGCAAGAAATGCATAAGATATAACTATTTTTTTCTGACAGAATTGAAAGTGTAGAGCATCTTGTGAGCTCTCATGCTATTTGAACCTGACAGGTAGAGCCATCAAGGATCACCTGGGAAGTCTTTCCCATACTGGAGGCCGGTGCTTTCTGCTCAGCTGAGCAGCCACACGCTCTCCGTGGCCCTGTGGAACCTACAGCATCCAGGCTGAGGAAGCAGCCGGAGCCGTCCCTGTAGCAGGAACCCTCCTGTCCGCACTGGGCAGAGACCCCAGCGCTGTCGTCAGAGAAGATGTGGCACAAGGATCCCCACTCCCTCTCCCTGCTTCAGATTTAAAGATTGAGATTTAAAGAGATTTGTAAATTTGACAGCTTTGAACTTCAGTTTCTTGTCCTACTGCACATACATACCCATACAGAGAGGAAAGACTTCAGAGTTGGCAAAAATAGACAAGATAGTGAAAATACTTTCTGTTCCTATTCCAAAGCCCTTGCCCAAAATAAACATGTTACAGAAAACAAGTATAGTTATCTCTCTTACTTTTCTTTATAGCATGAAGCAGCAAGAGAGGAGCTTGTACATTCCAATCTGATAATAAAAATGCAATCCTCTTCTTAAACAGTATATATAGCCAGAACCACCACTGATAGTTTTCCTCTTTCTTTAGCTATTTATTTTTTTCTTTTTCTTTTCTTTTTCCTTGCATGAGATTCGCTTTGCCTTGTCCTTTGTCTATCTGGACAATAAATAGTCTGGGGCAGGAACAATATATTGTTGTATATGTGTAAAATACTCAGCAAAAATGGGGCCTTATCTTGGCTGGGGCCTCAGAAGTCACAGAATGAACTTAAATAATAATAAAAACAACAAATTAATTCAATGTGGAATTATGTTGATTTACCCCATTGGAAATTCAGTCCTTTCAAACTGAAGTTACTGGCAATATTTGCTTGTAAAACCAATGTGTTGCAGTGGGAAACATGACTAGTAAGACATAGGAAAAGGCAACAAGTAAATAAAAAATGAGAAAAATAGCAGAAAAGAATAAAGAAATCCTGTGAGTTGTTCCATACAGGAGGATAAATACTGGAAATCTGCAAAATCTTGTGTTTTGGGAGATGATGACATGTTATTTGTTAACTTTATTAGAAACAATTGCAGATCATTTGCAAATTCCTCATGCATGGACTGAGACCATGCTTTAGAGAAGTCTTCATAGAAAAGAGCTGTCAGCCGTGTGATACACACCTGATCTGCCCAGCTTTACTTCAGAAACTGTCAGATTTCCTGTATATGGATATCATAGGTAATATCAGGAGAGATTCACTGTTCCCTGAGAAAGTCTGCATCTTGCATATATTCCTCAGTAACTCCGGTCCAGGTGGCAATGGTGACAGACAGCTGAATAGGATAATATGTGTGGGTTAGAAAGAACATCGTTTGTGTGTGAAGAAAGAGCAAGAGAAGGACTTCTGAAAGTGCTCAGGAGCTGCAGAACCGGAATCTGACTGTTGTACTGTGCAGATATGTTTTTTGATGTTAGTAATCTCCACTGCAGATGTGATCTTTGTGTGTGTGCGTGTGTAAGAAATTTGCTGCATGCACCAAAAATTAGAAATCTAGCAGGTTGGATTACTCAGGAAATACGAGAGATACCCTGTGCCTCATGGACAACAGTTACTGAGAGCAGGGCATAGAAGTTGAACTGGATCTTGATGGAATCAAAAATATCTGCAGGGAAGTGACACCTCACGGAGGTGGCAAAAGCAAGGTAATATCTGTATGATCAGCCCGCGCAGCAGTGGCACGTCACCTGTGTCGTGTTACATTGCTGGACACGGAGGGCAATGCTCCTGCCACCTAACCTGACATGAGGACACTGGGGAAAAATGCAGGAGGTCCTGTATTTCACTATTTAATAACTGGCAGATTTAATAGTCAATGAGACATGTTTCTTTCCCTAGGAAAAAGGCACATTCTTCCTCCACATTAGCTAATAATGAAACTAATCTAACCTAAAAATCTTGTGAAATTTTAATACAGGTTTTCCAGCCAAAATCAACCATAAATTCCATTAGGCTTTGTATTTCAACCTGCTAAGATATGTTATAACTCTTAAAAATTCTATGATATTTTGATATAGTCTGGAAAGTTTTGTTTTCTTTTTTGGTGTGTAACACTTTTGAATTTTGACTTTCTACTCTGAGTGATGAAGAAGAATTAAAAAGAAAAGTAGGGCTTTGATTCCCCCTCTTCTTTCCAAAAAGAAAGAAAATCCCTGTAGTTTTTATTTTAATGGCAAACTTAAAAAGAAAGAAGACTGTACTATTTTAGTAATGTCAACAGAATGTTCCCTTTCTTCAAGAGAGAAGAACACATTGCTGGAGAAAATAATGGTTTGCAGAAAGCTTTAAAGATACTGTTGTTTCTTATTGCCTGTGCTGTTGATTCATAGGACATTGGGGACCATTTCTGATGAAACGTTAGGTATATGGGCAGTTTAACCCTGTAGCAGAGTGTATTTATTCAAAATGCTTCTGCTGATTTCTTTTGCAATTTGTTATCAGCTGTTTGCTTAAGGTCCAGATGTGCAGTGGGGTAGTTTGAAGCTGCCCTGCCACCTGACCTGATTCATCCTCTGCCACAAATCTTCACGCAGAATTGCACAGGGGAATAATACAAGTGCCATCACTTTTGTGATCCCGTACGCTGGAGAAAGGCATATCTGTACCTGGCAGATGGAGCAGAGCAGCAGAGCAGTAATGTGGGGAACGGAGGTTTGTGAAGAGGGTTTGAGTAGGAGCCAATTGAGTGAATCTCAAGCTTCGTATATGAGTCTTGATAAATCTGCCCAGAGCAAACCAGAGCCTGGCCACAAACACATCCAAGAGTGGGTTAAATTGACCTTCAAAAGACTTAGCCTTGTGGCAAAGATTTTCAGTGGTCCCAAGACAGTTGACTGTCTTCTGCATTCAGAGGCAAGTGCATTTCTGATGCAAAACTATATAAAACTATACCTCAGCTCCTTGAATGCAGGCTATCCAAATCTGAAAATGTGAGGTTGAGCAAATGAATCAGGATGAGGGAGTAATTAGAGTTGAGATGTCACACTAAATCACAGGCTCTGGTTAGTCAAGCAGCTTGCTTCTGACAGCACCAGTTGGATGCAATGAATAGTGGACAGTGGTGGAGTTTAATATTTTAGCACCTGCTTTATTTTGTATGCAAGAGATCAGCCACACATTCACATTTAAATAAGTTTGCAGTTACAGGCAGCTTTTTTTAGAGGGAGAACTGCCGACTGACTGTCACAAATAGCCACTTTAAACCTCTGCAAAGCCAAAGGGGAGATTACAAATAGGACTGTCAGGGAATGAAAAACTGTATAAAACCTCATGTGTTTTGCAAAACTACTGATGTTTCTGCATTTGGCTTGATCTGAGGCTTTTATGAGGTGAGGTCACTTTTTCGCCATTCTACTTAGCGCAAATAATTTAAAATGATGACATGGAGGAAAAGATATCACTTAATTTGATAGTCAAGTTTATAAACTGGTGTTTAAGTCTGTCCCCTGATTCAGTGACTGCTTTAATGCGTTTTAACTAGTATGGATCTCAAATTTTGTGCTGGATTTTGTGTATGTATTTGAATGTGCATGTTCATATAGCTTGATGTTTATATATATTTGATGTTTATGTGTGTGCAGTAATTAAGAGAACAATAATCATCCCCAAATTCGAGCAAATTAGAATATTTTGTTGCTACACATTTGTAAAATGGAAAAAAAAAAAAAAAAGACCATTTCCCCATATAACACCATGTACTATTGTTCCACATGCCCTTTTTGTGCTCTCAGACCTCACTGGTGAATGCCTGTCCCTGTAACCTGGGGAGAGCCCCACTGATGGCCCCGGCACAGGACCAGCACACTTCCAAACTGGGTGTACTCTTCTTGAGCCAGTGTCAGCATGCATGGTGTCTGCACTTAGTGCAAGAGGAAAATATTGCAAAGATTTTACCAGAAGGTATAGAGATCTCCTGGGGACAGGCCCCACCTAGCTGGTGGCTAGGTAAGAGCCACCTTGATCGCAGTTATGGAATACTCAAGGTTCAAGTAGCAGCTCTGCAGGAAAAAACAACTGCTTATAATTGGGATAGATATTCTTTCCTATTTCTGGAAAACGACTTGGTTTTCATAAATTAAAAAAGAAAAAGAAAAAATAATATTTTAAAATAATTTAAATAATAAATAGATTTTCGGTACTCCTCATACTTCTAACAAGCAATCAGCTGGAGCGTATGGTTTAGGATTATTACAATATGTCCTTTGCTAAAAAGTACTGCAGTGGGATGCTGCCTGCAACTTGATTTCATCTAAACATTTGCAACTAAAATTCCAAACAGCAACCAGCATGATTCTGCAATACAACTGAATATTAAATTATTAATTATTATTGCTTACCAACTATATGTCTAATAATCTAATAAGTGTTGAGCATTAATACATTCAGTGCTGAATATTATATTACTGAATAGAATGGAATCAATATTATTGGTTATTATGTGGTAATTGATCCAAATGACTCTACAATGTTCCTTGATTGCGTACAAAAAAAGGAAAATATTTCATTCAGACAAAAAACTGCATAGGGAAAATGTCAAGACTATGATTAAAACCTATAATAATAATGCAATATCCAAATCTGTTTTATCCCAGAAGAGCAGTTTTTGATTTCAGCTATATAGAGATATTGCCATTGAAATCAATGCACCAGACTGACCTCTCCTAGGACAGTGGGCAGGGCCTGGAGGATGAGACTCATCAGACTGTGTAAACAACCTCTATCCAAAATGGACTGAATTCAAAGAGATTTTTCCCTTTATCTTCAAGGACTTTGGATCAGGAAAACAGATAATATTTTCCAAGCCCACGTGGCAGAGCAGTACTGTATCCTGCACTGTCACTGCAGGGTTTTCTAATCCACGGTCCCGGAACAAGGTTTACCCTAGACCTTGTTGTTCATCTCTATGCTTTTTCTGTCTGCAAGGTCTGCAAGTGGAAGCAACAGCATGAGGACAAGCTATTTCTCCCTCCTAACTCATAATTTATTTTAAAATTTTTTTCTTCCTGACGGTGTGCAAAGTACAACCCTGGCTTTTCACCCATCCAGAGGAGTGTCCCGAGCCCCCTGTCTCTCTCTTGTCCTGACACTCCTGTACATTTGGATCTCCAACCATGACTGTGTAGCTGAGGTGGAAGGAGACCCCTCCATTCAAGGAAATGATAGATAGGGAGAATGACCTTTTCCAAGACTGTAAGCATATGATGAGGTTAAATGGTATTCAATATGCCTAAATATAGTCCTTTATTTTTAGTTTCTTTCCATTATCCTGGCATGCAGGAGTGCAAGAATATCAGTGATGTGCTCTTATGTTAAAATTATAATGAAATCATCGAATTCATCTTCTTTGTCTTCATCATCTAGTGCAGAATGTCCTCATAAAATACTTAGAAATTAATTTAGATCCCAAGTGTACTTAAACGTTGAGTCAGCTAAGTTGTATTTATATGAGCATGGTGACTAAGAGCTCTAATCACTGACCAGATTCCAGTAAACCATGACAGGGTTTGTGAGCCGTTTTCCATTTTCAGACCCCTGTTTTTTTCCAGTAAAAGAACAGACACATCTCTAATGAATGTAAACCATATTTCCAGACATCTTTTATACAGTCTATAGTCCTCTTTACCCTAGAGTCCAGAGGATCTACATTGAGAATGTCCATAAAAATGTCTAAACAAATTTAAAATAAAAGCACATAGTAAAAGCCAAAAACATGCAAAAAAGAAATCAGAGTTTCCTTGGAAACAGAATTTCTATTTCATGAGAAGTTTAGATACAACTACATCCCAAAAAAGTAATGGATATCATTAACAGTACCCAATGTGTATTAGAAAAAAAAATACCAACAATCAAGCATTAAAATGAATTGGTATTGTTATTTGATCATTGATCATAGAGCTTATCTTCATATTATAATAAATGAGCTATAGCATACACATAGCAACATTCATCATTTAATAGAAGTCCTGCAGTGCTCATATTTTAATATAGTGTTAAAATTGATGTTAAATTGTTTGCAAAAGTACTGCTAAAATAGTGCTTCAGTATTTACAAATATTTAGCAATAATCTGTCAAAATCCACAGTATACCATGTTTCCTTTTTTTTTTTAATACCAATTCAGGATTTTTGGTAGAAAACTGAAACTTCACAAAATACAATGATATTCCATTGAGTGGTCCCCTCTGTGCAAATAATAGGCAGATCTAAATGTTGATGATGTATTTGAACTTCACAGAAGTTTGATCACTTGCTTTGTTCCTTCTACAGATTTATGGACTTGCATGGATTCTATGGGGCTGGGGATGTTACTGAAAGGGGGAGAACAAGTGCAGCTTCCCAGTGTTGTTCATTCAACCCCAGCGGACACTGCAGCGTGATTCCTCATTGCCACTTGAGACCCAGCTATTTCAGTGCTGCTCCAGAGTGGTGCCCGGACTTGCACAGGATTTGCAGAGAATTATAATCTGTCGCTTGAGCATCTAGGAACCAAAGGAGATCTGAAAGAGTCTTCCCAGCTGGGTACATATGCATTTATTAAGTGGTAATAGTTTTGTAATCAGCACATTTCAAATAATACTTTTTGCTAATATCCATGGAGCTCATTTTCTTTCTGCTTAATTACCTAGTCCTTGCTAGTTTACATCTGACTCGCTTGCCCTGATGATTTCCAGCATGGCACAAACATTTAAGCAAAAGCAGTCATTTTTAATCCTTCTGCTTAAATACACATTGGCAGTGTTGGCCTCTGAGCCAAGCAACAGTGCCTGGTTAACCTTCCGCATTGTGAGGAAGAGCTAGCACAGCATGCCCATCCTCTAGGCGCTAAGCTCCAGCGTCCTTTCTTGTCTTTGGTAACCTCGTAGGCTACTGTGTTAATATGCAGACCATTACCACTTTGCTGATGAGACAGACTGCCGAGGATCAATATGTCTCAGCATTTGTCAGCCCTGTATACCCCAGAGTTAAGTTCTCAGCCCTGCTGCCAGTGCTCGTGTCCTGCTGTGTAATCGCAGGGAATTGTCGATTCCTTTTGCAGCATGTCCATGCACCATGCCTGGTGGGGCGCTTTGCAGAACAAGTAGGAAAGATCCAAATGTCGTATTTGTTTGGCTCCCACTGCTTGAGTAATAGTAGGTGCAGCCAGAATACCAAAGGACAGCTTGCTTACAGGGTCACTGCAGCTCAACAACTAACCATTGATGTTGTCAGGCAGACTTGGGAAAGATGCCCAAGTGCTATCAACTGGAGGACATTGCATTTTAATGAAAGACAAAAAAAAATCAAGATTAAAAAAAAAAAAAAAGGTAAACTTCCTGGTCAAACATAATGAATAAAAGAAGAGATCTAATAATTCTTTGATTTCTCTCTGTTCACTTTTTCCATGCCTTTGTCTTGATGCAGTAGCTTTAGGGAAAACAGCATTGGGATTCATGGAAATTGAATAAATAACATCATCTACCAGAAAAACCTTTAATTATAGATCAAGCCTTTAAGAGACAAAGGACCATTTCAGTAAGAGAACCAATATGCCTGACATTTTATCACTGACAGGACTGAAAATAAAGTACACTGTCTACTTTTTTTTTTTCACCTTTTTATTCCCCTCTCCTCTCCTCTCCTCTCCTCTCCTCTCCTCTCCTCTCCTCTCCTCTCCTCTCCTCTCCTCTCCTCTCCTCTCCTCTCCTCTCCTCTCCTCTCCTCTCCTGTCCTTTTCTGTATTTGTTAGAAGTAGATGTTTCTTTGCAAACATTGCAAATGCTATTTACCTGCCTTTTTTTTAACTTGGATTTTTGTCAGTTGCAAAATAACAGAAATTAAAATAATAAAAAAACCCCTCTTGGATTCTGTGAATATCTTCTTTTCTCAATAGCTTAGTACCTGTGCATGATACCCGTCCAGTATGTTCTAACAGAGAGACAAACAACATGATTGTTTTGTCCTGTAATGCCTAGGCATAGGTTTTCCCTGTGTATTAAAAGAAGCTGGCCACAACACATTTCATAGAATGAAACTGAAATTTACCTTTGCATTATCTATTTTTTTTTCTGTCCCATACATCTGTGGATTCCATTTTCAAGAGAACTGGGGAGAATATAGAGTGAATTTCATGCAACCTTCAGGGATACTAATAGACTTTCACATATCAAACAGATTCAGAGATCTAGCTTAGGCAGTTTTGTCAACCCATAAGTTTGCAAGATTATGTATTTTATGCAATCTCCTTACTTCAAAGGTGTTAATGTGAGTCTGGGCCATGCCATGTGGAAGTGACAATGGTTGGTGACAATAATGCATATCTCAGATCTTTGCGTGCCTTCTCAGCAAAGCTTGGTGCTCAGGGAATTTAATGCATTGGACTTTTCCCAGCTGACAAAGAACCACTTTCATTTTCCACTTTTCCAATAAAAAGAGATGTTCTTGTAAGATGTAGGAGACAGAATAATGCTGCTGAAAAATACATAAGTAAGCAGGGAAGAGGCCAGAGAAGTAGATGGGTCTTCTTATGTAATTTTGTTGTAGCCCTGAGGATATTTAATCAAGGAATCAGAAGGAGCCTCTTCTGAATTTTATTTTGCATGTGCTGGTGAATTGTAAGAACATCCTGAACACACGACGTCACAACGTCCCTCAGTTTGTCTCCCGGACAGCTTGCACGGAGCCTGCTGAATCACATCTATACCTTTGTTTCCTTAATTAGGTAGATGTTTTCCCATCTTTGGGAATCCCCAACCTACCAGATGGTCCATCCAGTACTATATTCTGTCTCTACCTACAAACTCTTAGGGGAGGCTGTAATAATGTGGGTCTTCCAATGTATATCTTGTTAGCTTTTGATAACTAGTGATATTCAGGCTGTAAAGAGAAAGGCTGGAAAACAGAAATCATAGGCATGTCTACACTAATGAATGCAGACACAGGTGGTCTGGTTTTGCTCATGGCAATCTGCTAGCCTGGAGCACACGGCAGAGAAACCTCATCCGTCTGGTTACGGAATGAGTTCAGCACGGAGCAATGACATCCTCACAGCACTGCCCAGGAGCTGATAAACTGCAGCCACAAGACTCCTAGCACCTTGCCAGTGTGGCTGCACGGAGCCTTGCAGTCTGCAAAGCCCAGGACTACTTGCCCAAGGCACTTCGCCTGACAAAGTTGCCTTGGAGCTAGCGACCCTGGAAACCTTTATCTTCCATGGGCCCTCCCAGATAAACTTATGAAGCAGGTCTGTGTTTGATGGCCATCTAACTTAGGTTTGACAGAAATTGAATATATGCCTCTCAGAAACATTTCTGTTATTTTGATGGAAAATTCTTGGATGGCTGTTTGATAAAAGCAATGAAGGTTGAGAAAATCTGTTCTCTTTCAAAATTCCCCCAAATCAAAACTCTTAAAACTTACAAAAGATCATTTTTTATCCTAAGGCTTTTTTCTCCATTTATTTAACAGTCAGTTTAGTATACATGACCACAAACAGACCACTTTTTCCTCCTCCCTTACATCCCCCTAGAATAAGAATAGATCTGTTGGTGTTAATCAAACGTATGGAGCTACCCAGATTTTCATCCACAGACTTCACTAAAAGTGAAGTTTTCCCATTGTTTGCAGAAATTCTTGAAATAATGCCTGCAGCTTTCTAATTAATTATTATTTTATTAATGATCTTTCAGATAGTTTTTCAAACCGGCCATGAATCTCTCACTGAAAGTAATGGGCAGCTCCTCACAGGAGTAATCCCATTACAAGCAGCTGCACTACTGTTTGTCATTTGGAGCGAGGTGTTAGAGCGCTGACCCTTACTGATTTACTGCTCTTCATAATTAGTTGCAGTGATTAAAATGCATTTTAGATTACACTGCAGTTTCCTTTCCTTAAAGTTTTTTTTTTCACTGAGGGCAAACTCAGATTTTGAAGGTGAAAAGTTGTCTTCCCCTATACCACAACAGCAATGGAGAGGAAGGCCGCAGATAAAGCTTACAATAGAAATCAGAAGTAGAGATATTTGGGCAAAATTTGTTGCTGGGGCAGGTAGGGTGCTGTCCTGGAGGAAAGTGACAGCCCAAGCAGTAATTTAGCATCCTGATTTAATGGCATTGAAAACACTGTGCTGAACATTGACAACAGCACATGGAAATAATGAGTCAAACTGTTGCATCTGTATCTAATTAAGAATCATTATAATATAGTCCTTTTCTCTAGTGATGAGGATTAGTGAATGCCCCACAGGAAAGAGACTAATAAATAGACTCAAGTGCCAGAACATTATACATCTTTATCTAGGGCTGTGGTTCTCAACTACTTTCCTTCAGTGACACGAAATCCAGTCAGACTTGGTCTCCTGTGAAAATCTGATGCAGACAGGATCTTTTGTCGGGGTTTTCAAGGCACTGCAGAAAAGCAGCTGAATGCCTGGATGTTGCAAATGGTTTCTGGCAAGGTCAGACATTCTGCTTCTACCTCTCTACTGCACTTAGAAAAGAAATTTCCTCTTACGTTTAATTTTTTTACCTCCTACCCCTCTTCTGTCTTTCCTCTTTCCTACTCCTCAAAAAATCATTGAGTTTGTAGGACCTTCAGTCATGTTATGCTTCTTTGGAGACCTGTTCTCTCACCTTAGAGTACAAATAATGCTCCAAAATTCAGGATTATTAGCTGGCAGCCTAAGCCAAGTGACACATACCTTCAAAGTGGGAGGCATTCCCACGCTCTCCTTCTCATGGTCTGGAGCACAATGTTTTATTTTGTTTTATTTTGTTTTATTTTGTTTTATTTTGTTTTATTTTGTTTTATTTTGTTTTATTTTGTTTTATTTTGTTTTATTTTGTTTTATTTTGTTATTTTACTTCCTTTTCATGAGTTCAGAGAGGAAATACAATGAAGGCTTCTTAGATGGGCGAAAAGATTCTGCCATTCTTTCTTCTGCCTTCTAGGCTGCTTTTCCCACTGTGACGGCTTTGATCACAGAGGAAGTGATCTAAGACCAGCGTAAAGGGGGGCTGAGGTGTGGGGCTCCATCACTTCTAATGAAGCTGGAGGCCAAACGTTTTGGTGCCTCCATGAGGCTGAGTGTTCCCTGCGCACGGAAGGCTGCTCCGGATGGAGACCAGTGCTGGGTGGGGGAGGGTTTGGAGTGGTGCCAGGAAAACACTAAACGGAGCAGCATTTGTTATAGGCGCTCGCCGGATGCCTCTGCTCTGCCACCACCGTGGATGGCTAAAAGCTCTGCCCCTCTAGCGCTCCTCTCACTTGGAACTGTGAGCGAATGCGCAGCCCAATTAGTGCAGCAGCTTAAAACAATACCGTCTCCAGAATCTGATGGGGGTGGCAAGCTTTTATCTATTTAGTAAATAATTTATTAATCACACTGATGTATCCTCCTTGACAGCAACAGAGCCAGATAAGTGATGGTTCAAAATCAATTTGTCATGGTCCAATGTGCACTCAGTGACCTACTTGGTCTGCTATATAGGTCAAACTTCTACATGATGCTCTGATAGCAGAAGCACTTCTTAAAGAAAAAAACAACAATATCAACAATAAAAGAAACTCATGGCAGGACTCAGACTGTGGTTCACTGTGCTGGCTGGCACTCTGGGGACACAGCCCAAAAACTCAGCTCACAGACCAAGCTGACCACAGAAGCAGCATAAGTGACACTTGGGCTCTCAGTGACGCTGTTTCACAAATGCCCCATGCTGGTCATGCAGCAGCAGTATCACGGAAGAAGATCTGTATTCTGTGATCTATATCTATGACCTTGTTATTATTGCAATGACCTTTGCCATTGATAACAACCCCAATATCCCGCTCTTGGTCATCTTTTTGTCCTTCAACAATTTCAACCTCTGCTTCCCATGCTCTCCCCTACTCACAGGATCTTTTTTTCTCAGACACTTTCCACTTCCTCCTCACATCCCCGTGGAGTTTGTGCAAGTCTTGCAGCTTTAAGTCCGCTGATGCTGATTATGATAGGGCTAAGGACCTGGAATATATTGGTAGGGCTAAGAATCTAGTTTTTATTAAAGTGCAGTTTAACAGTTTTTTTGCACAGGGCTGCTCTTGAAGATAGTAATTAAATTCTGTGACAGAGATTTTGAGTAGCTGGTGTGCTGGTGTTCTCCCAATAGACTGACACAGGTCTAGGTTGTCACTCACTGACTGAATGTAGAGCAACCTGGTGACAATCTTGCATGCTGTGTTTCATCCATGTGTGTAGATTCACCTGGCAATAGGAGGTATTTATATAGCCAGCATCTCTGAGATCTTAAATGGGGCATATTCCTAGGACCATTTTCACCTGACAAGTGCTCTACTACTGGACTAGCCAGCAATTCTCTTCTTTTTAACACTAAAATATAGATGATTCTGGACTTTCATTTTTCAGACTTGTCTGTAATTCTCCAGGGGAAAACACTGCTTGAATCTGAGCCACAACAGCAGTACAGTTCTTATTTCAAGCTGGACCAAGGACTGATCCCACTAAACAGAGATCTCTGACACAGAAAACAAATCTCGCCTGTGTGGACAACCCAGGCCCCATTTTTAATCCACATGCTCTGACAATGTCCCCAAACTCTGGCATTGCCATTACACTGGAGCAATTGATTAAAACCTGAAAAATGCAGAAACTAGCACAGTTCTCCAAGTTTTTGGATCTTTGTTGTTTACCATTTCTGCTGATTTATAAGAGCTTGGTTTAAATATGTGGATTACAGTCCTATGAAGTCAGAAATTAAAAGGACTGGAAATAAACCTATCGATCCACCTTTCTGAGTAAACACAGATATGTGTGTACATTTCAGGGATACTTACAGCCCTGACACACCTAGCTAGGACAGATTCCTCCCGTTTTTCTTTTCATCTGTCTTCACACACAGTAAAATCCAAAAACCGAGAAAGGGGTCATGGCATGAGCTCCCATCTTGACAAATCAATAGAATCCTGTTCACCTGGCCAAAACCTCTGATGGCACTGTCTCTATCATTAAATTTCTCTGAAGAGCATTTCTTACATGGAGTTTTACACAAATACTACAACATGGCCTAGAGCCAAGATAAAAATCTTTCCTAAAACTAAACAGGAAAAAACTCACAGAAACCTATTTTCAGTACTTTTAAATTCAAATAATTTAAGAGTAATACTTTAAATACTTCTAAAGTTGTCAGACTTTAATCTTTTAATTGAAAAGTGATGCAGGATTCAGGCCCAAAAAAGCAGCATATTTTACCAAGATGCCTCTTACAGTTTTCCAGGAGGTGTTAGCAGTTCTTTAAACCAAGGCATGGGTGGCAACAAATGGCTTCTTTTGCTAAGAATTCAAAAGATTTTATTTAAAGTCTGCGAACTGCCAGTGATCTTCAATAGAACAAGTGTTCTCAAGGTGTATTTATGTTGTCTCTATAGCACTCCAAAGGATTTCTGCCAGGACATCCCATTACAATGACTAATGATTCATTTAAAAGTGAATGAAGGAGACTTAGATCTTGGTTAATTAAATAATCTTCTTTCTTTTTAAATTATTTACCATAGGAGACTGACACCAATCTACTTGTTTCCCACCCTGAACTTCAGGACATTATTATGTTTACCTTGATAAAGGGCTGGAGGGTTAAAACATTTGGGTTATCTTTCTGTCAGGTAATGAATGGGGAAAGAATGCGTAATTAGGCACAGACTATAATTTCCACAGCATTCATGAAGAGCAAAAAAAATAAAAGCTGCTTCGTGTGTGGTTGGGATGTGCCAGCAGCGACTTCTTGGACAAGCACGTTGATAGTGGCAAAGAAGGACCAGGTGAGCTCTTCTCTCTCCAGTTCTTTTTTGTCCCCAGGAGGCTGGCAGCCCTCCATGTGGAACTCTGTTTATGGGAGATTTATCTGTGGTGTGTAAGTAGCACACTGGCATCATGAATGTCCATCTATCAGCAATGACGAAGCAACCCCCATGACAGATTGAGGACGCTTTTGCTGCATACAAAGCAGGGAAGGAGAACAGCAACCCTCTTTCCAAACAGCAAGCAGGAAGTATTATGGTCTCAAATTCAATTTACATCAGGCAAGGAAGTGTGACAGGAGGCCCAAAGTATAAAGCAGGGCCAACTTTTAAGAGTATAGCTAAGTGTCAATGTCCTTGGCATCTAAACACCACATGCAAAAAGGAAGGTCTCTGTACAGGTCCCAAAGAACTACTGATTTCTTTCTTCATCAAGTGCCTGGGTATGTTTCCTGTTAGTTTGTTTTGGGGTGCAAGACCAGTGTGAAGTAAGAAGAAAAAAAATGGTGCCTCTTTCCCCATTCTGTTTGTTATAACATTCCTTATGTCCTGCCCTCTCCTGGGATTAAAACTCCCAGAGTATGGAATATATTGTATGCACTTTGTAGCATTTTTAGTTATTGCCTATTACCATGAACCTGGGACCTCAGAAATGCACCTCAAGTCTATTGTAGTTTTGTAAGGGGAAAACAAAAATAATAATAAAAAAAGTTCCAGTAAATAAATAAATATAATCATGTTAATTCATCTTTAAGCATCCAGAGATGCTTTTCATCTTGTTTTTAAAAATTAGATTCCATGGCTAGGTAACTTATACCCTATGTGATTTATTGCTGGCTCATTCCAACTTTGATTCTACATTCTGCCAGGTAGAGCATCCCATAGCCCTGGATTGCTTGATCGAGGGTACAGGTATACCAAATGCATGGAAATAAGCAGTCTAAGGGACACCTACATGGTCATTAATCAGACCAGTGCAACAGTCATAGAGAATCTGCCTGAAAACAAATACTGCCTGAAGCTGTCAGTTAATGCTTCTGCTTTTAAATGGCACCTGAAATGTGCCATTACTGAGATGCTGACCACTAGCTACCTATCATGACTGCAGCTGCAAATGAAGCTACTTAACATTTCAGAAAATCAAGTAAGAGTGTCACAAGGTGGACATTCAGAATCAGTCACTTGCTGAAAGTGTGATTTTATCTTTGTGTCTCCACTTACCCCTTTTGAAAGTGGGATGAATGCTATTCACCTATCATGTAAATGTTCTTAGGCCTAATTAGTTAATGTGTGTAAATTGCTTTTGAGATGAACAGTGCTAAGTATTATTATTACTATATTAAAATATGGCCAGCAGCCAACCTCTCCCTGTAGCTGCAGGGTAATGACAAAGCTGATCAACTGCAGGATTTTATTGCTAGTGATCTGAAATAACAAATAGTTCTTGTGCATTTATCCAGGAAGAAGTACAAACAAATAACATAAATTTAGTCTGAAATGTTAGTAAACATAGAGGCAGCTGAGTCTTCTTGTTATACACTCTTTGATATCCCCCAAATGTTTTCTTGGTTTAAAAAGTCAATGTGAAGCTGTTTCCAAGAAAAAAAAAAAAAGATAAACTAACAGCCTAGTATTTCTGTATTTTTTATCCTTTGGTCTAATTTATTATTGTTTTCATCTGTCATTGTGTGGGAATCTGTGTATAGTTTACCATGGAAAGCAGAATGTTTCTTTTGTGTACTATTTTAGAAGGTCAGATTTCCTTCTTGGAAATGGTTAAAAAGACTGAAGATAGATCTCAGTGCATTTGTAGAAGACCCTGTAAGTTGCGGAGGAGATAACATTGTGAGCTATTTAAAAATGAAGGAGCATTATCTCCATGATGCTCCCTTCTTATTCTAAGACTTGATTCCTATGTCAAAATGGAAACATCTTGCTGAAATCAACAAGCATTATATATTCCAGACTAATTACACAGATCTAAACTGAAGATGTATTTAAGAGCAAGCTATTTTTTTAGGAGTATTCACACATGTAAGTCTGCCAAGAGATTATAGTCTAAATCCAGCTATGTTCAATAATATAGTATAAATTATCAAGAAACAGTATGATGTGATTTCTTTACTTTTGTCCAGGCTACCTTGTAAGTAGAATCCATCATGGAATTTGTTCCCCTACATAGAATATGAACATTCACCATTTTTTTGTTTGTTTGTTTCTGGTGGATTTAATGAAGTGTACATCTTGACTTAGTTTGGACTTTGCGGTTCACGGATAAGATGATATTTCATTTCATTTGCAGAAAGAAAAAAAGACACAAATAGTCGGGACATACAAATCCTACCCAGTTGGAATGGGGAATGCAACTACAGTAAATCTAGAATATGACCTGTTACAATCTGCAAAAAAGTGGCAAGAAAGCACTGTGAATGCTAAGAAGTTACAACCTTTCTGACCTTGCACCATGTGCACTTTGTCCCAGACAGATGATTTCCCTAGTTAGCTCATCCCCTGCATATCAAAGTAAGAAAAGATTTTTTGAGTCCCATAAGCAACAAACAATATGAATAAATGCTATTACTTTTTTTTTTTTTTTTTTGACTATGGAAGTATCCACTTTAAGATTCTAGTCTAGACACAGACTACTTTCCAACTATGTTCAATAACCAAACACAAATTTCCATTCAATTGAAAATTTTATCCCATAAATTCAACACATGTATTTTGCCTTTCATTTTCCTTTTATTTAACACCTCCTTTCATCCTGACATTTTGTTCCCTCTGGGATTTTTTTGTTGTTGTTACAAAATGTATCAAAATTTCAGGAATAACTTAAAGCTTCTGATGCACTCTATGTTCTAAAAATAAAAATTGATTCTTTGGTTATCCTTTGGACATCATGATTTTTTTTTGATGGAAAACAAACTGCCAAATTAATCTCTGTTCCTTTATCCCTGGGTCATTTCAAGGGACAATTTGAAGTGAAAAAAATAAACTGATCGCTCAGTACAAATCCTTCTGAGATTATGAAAAAACATGGCATTAACAGCATATTTCTACTACAACACAACAGTAAAATAGATTTAACCTTCAGTATCCTATGTAGTCATAAAACTGTTTAGGTTGACTGGACCACTGTTGTTGTAAACACTTTAGTTTTCATCAAGTCTTGCTATGCATGAACAGGCTTCATCAGCTGGACCTAGTAACCTCATCAAAACCACAGCAGGCTACAGAACACTGGCTGACCTCTGTTCTTACTACCTATAGAATGATTTTTAACATCCTACCTGTATTTTCCACCTGGAGCTAAAGATGAAGTATGTTTATTTGTATATATTAATACAGACGTGCACGAGCAACTTTCAGCCACATTCATGGACTCTTAGTTCTAGTGAGAGGCAAAAAATATCATGAGCACTTACTGAGTGTCTGCACATGGTTTTGATCAGTTATTTTGGGAAGCAGTAGTACTGTATTTGTGTGCAAAATGCTGCTTTGCTCATATAATGCCTATGATTAAAGTGTTGCTTTGAGGTTATGATCATATTCCACTTAATATTCAGTAAAAGTCAAATTTTTGAATTAAATAGATATCATTTCTGAACTCTCTTTGGGGCTAAATGCTCTATATGGAGCTAAAAAGAAGCATTAAGTCATATTTTAGTAGTAGACTAGTATTTAGACTAGTATTAGGATAGAAATACTGACAAATGAAATATTTTCCTATGCCTTTAAAAGTGAAGTGTGAAACCTGTCCACCATTCTTTTGGGGACCTAACTTCGCACACCCCACCAAACTTCTAACACCCAATTCCCAGGGCCACAGCAATGTAACAGAGAAACCTACATTTATCTGCTCTCCTCAAGGCAAGGGAGACAGAAGTGCTGCAGAAGATGTTAGGGAGACAATCTAGTCTGCTTGCATTAGATTCTTCCTCATAGCAGTGACTAAAACATTGGTTATATTCATCCACTCTAACAAAATGTGATTGATTATGCTAATTGCTTCTATTAACACTTCTCATTCATTTGGTACTCGCTTTTCCACAATGGTGGTTTTCTACAATGGTTTTGCCCATTCATACATGAACTAGGAAGACACAAATTCTTGTAGGTGCTCACCAGAAGGAAATTAAATCTACACAACCTTCAAAAGTTCCCCAAGCTATTGGGTAACCAAAGGGAGAGCATCTCCAACAGTCTGATTAAAGCTGGGCCACTCTCAAAGTAGACATACAAGAAAAATGAGGACAAGAAAAATACAGCAAGGAAGAGTCTGTTTCTGGCCAATGGCACTCATTTGTTTCTTCCTGGACACAATATATTGTAAAATGCACAAGTATTCCAGCAATTAAAGACCACGGTTTAAGAGGAGTGCCCCAGTAACTAAATTAAAATAAGGTTTCCTCTTTCTCCCTTTTTGATTGATCAAGACCTCTTCTACACTTTTTCATGATAGATTGGGTTCCTGTACAAAGGTGAAGACCGATTTTAATCAGGATATTTCATGGGCTGTGATTAGGACATTTTCCAAATAGAATCATAGAATCATAGAATCATAGAATGCTTAGGGCTGGAAGGGACCTCTGGAGATCATCTAGTCCAAACCCCGTGCATACGCAGGGACACCTAGAGCACGTGGCACAGGACTGCATCCAAGCGGGTTTTGAAGATCTCCAGAGAAGGAGACTCCACAACCTCTCTGGGCAGCCTGTTCCAGTGCTCTGTCACCCTCACTCTTAAGAAATTTTTCCTTAAGTTCCTATGGAATTTTTGGTGTTTCAGTTTCCGGCCATTTCCTCTAGTCCTATCAGTGGCCACCACTGAAAAGAGACCATCACTGTCCTCTGCACTCCCTCCCTTGAGGTACTTATAGACACTGATTAGATCCCCTCTCAGCCTTCTCTTCTCCAGGCTGAACAGGCCCAGCTCCCTCAGCCTCTCCTCATAGGGCAGATGTTCCAGGCCCCTGATCATCCTTGTGGCCCTACGCTGGACTCTCTCCAGAAGCTCCACATCCCTCTTGTACTGTGGAGCCCAGAACTGGACACAATACTCCAGATGCGGCCTCACCAGGGCTGAGTAGAGGGGCAGGATCACCTCCCTCGACCTGCTGGAGATGCTCTTCTTAATGCAGCCCAGGATCCCATTGGCCTTCTTGGCCACGCGGGCACACTGCTGCCTCATGGTCAACTTGTCGTCCACCATGATGCCCAGGTCTTTCTCCACAGAGCTGCTCTCCAGAAGGTCGGAATATAGTATGGGATCCGTCCCACTAAGGCTGAATGACACATGGAATATGTAATATATCCCTTCCTGGGTGACTGTTCTGACCACTGCATTGTTATGTGAAAACTGAACTGCCTCTTTATTACCATTAGAATATGAAATTAAATTAATCATAGTTGTTATCACATCTATTTTTTTTTCAGACTCAGGCATCTCTCTACCAAATCCTGATCCTAGGAGGGCTTTCATTAGGATTTAAATATGGATTTTCCATAGAAAACATATAGTTGACTAAAGTTAAGTACTCAGAGAACTCTTCTGCAACCTGATGGATTTGGATAACTGCAGAGATCACAGAATCCCAGAATCACAGAACGGTTAAGGTTGGAAGGGACCCCTACAGATCATCTAGTCCAACGCCCCTGCTCCAGCAGGGACACCTAGAGCACATGGCACAGGGTGGCATCCAGGTAGGTTTGGAAGATCTCCAGAGAAGGAGACTCCACAACCTCTTTGGGCAGCCTGTTCCAGGGCTCTGTCACCCTCAGAAAGAAGTTCTTCCTCACATGGAGGTGGAACTTCCTGTGTTTCAACTTACACCCGTTACCCCTTGTCCTGTCACTGGCTACCATGGAGAAGATCCTGTCCCCACCCTCCCTGCAATCACCCCTCAGGTACTTGAACATGTTAATGAAGTTTCCTCTCGGCCTTCTCTTCTCCAGACTAAACACGCCCAGCTCGTTTAGCCTTTCCTCATACAATAGATGCTCCAGTCCCTTAATCATCCTTGTGGCTCTACGCTGGATCCTCTCTAGAAGCTCAATGTCCTTCTTGTACTTGTACTTCTTGTTAAGTTAAGCGTTTCTAGCCTGAAAAAAAGGGAAATGGAATTACTGTGCAAAATTTCCATTCCTTTTAGATGTTAGAAAACTACCACCTCAGGTAGGATTGGAGAAGTCTGACCTCATCCCCAAATTACAACAGAAAATTTAGACCAGATTCACTAGTAGGTTGTTGTCTTAATAACTGAAATTATGATTATTTTCCCACGTTACATTCTTGCAAAACTGAATTAGTGGATGTTGTCCTGTATTTATAAACAAAAAAATACTCCTGGCAGGTCCACAGTTTCACCACTATGCTGGTTCATAAAAACTTCCAAGTGAAGTTAATCAGAAAAATAAGAGAAAAGGGGTGAAAATAGTAATCATAGTATAACTTTGTATCCTTTAAAGAAGACAAAAAGTAATCAAGAAAGGCAAAAAATCATAACAAAATGATATGCTAAAAGCTTGTTAAGCTTCAAACATTAAAGCTCATATTTGGTTAAAATTTAATATGAAATAATATATCTAAAGAGAAACATAGACAGTGATTCATGAATTGTGGGAGACCACTGTTTCAGCAGGTTTCTTTTTTCCTAATTAATCACTCTCCTAAAGAGGTGACATAATTCCTGAATTAGATTGAAATTGGCCTTAAAAACCAGGAAGTATTCTTCCTAGATCAGAAAGATCTTTTTCAAAATGCTAATGACAAAATCATTTGCTTGAATAGGTCTAACAACATGGTGCCAGTTTCCATTATAATCTGAATAAACCAGTCTACCAAATTAAAAACAAACTTCTGGTGAATCCGGGGCAAAACAGAAGGAAACTAGTGCCTGGGAATTCCCCAAATGCGAATGACATTGGTATATTTTTCATTATGCAGATCATAGGTTACATTATATTACATTATTAAAATCTGCTTTTTTTTTTGAAATCTCTTTCTCTCTCTCTCCCTTTCTTTTCCTTTTTTTTTTTTTTTTTTTTTTAAGATCCACAAATTTATACTGGTATCTCCAAATTTTCCTTAATATTATGTTAGAAATCTGAAAGTAGTAATAGTGCAGCACTAGTCTTATATTTACTGAAGACATTGTAGAATAAGGAATTTCATTGTAGAATAAGGAAGAATTATCAATCAATGGCAGCATTCTGCATTGGATGTACTAGGAAATGTGTTGTTCTGTACTGTTTTTATTAGTTCAGGCATGGTTGTGGTCAGGATAAATATTAGCTGGAAGCATAATATATTAGCATATTGTCTAGGAGTAAATTTTCTTGTTTGTGTGTGGGAATGAGAAAAACAACTTGATAAGGATAAAACTTTAAAGAAACTTATATTTTGGAAATATAATTAGTAACAACCATAAACCAGCTGAGTTAAAAGGAAGTATCTATTGATAAAAAATATATATTAATTAATTATAAAAGGAAAATGCTCTTAATCATTGGTAAAGTATACATTAAAAAAGAAAAGTTCTTCCACATTTCTATCTTTATCTAGGCTTAAATGATCTGATTAAATCAGTCTTTATAACAAGCCAAAAAATCAGTTGCTCTGAGAAATTCTCATGGCATACCCTGAATGTTTTAGTTTGCCTAAACTGCAATGCTCAGTGATAATGCCTCCAGTTCCTTGTGGTTCCATCAGGTCCCAGATGGAGAGGGCAGCTCTCTTCAGGGCAGGACATCCCCATCCCATCAGGCTGCTGGAACTGGGCTGCCCCAAAGGGCAGAGGGTGAGAATTCATCAAAGTACAATAAATGAAGTCAAACTGTAACACCAAAAAAGGCAGAAATCAAGCTTTTCAAAGTCACTCAGGAAACTGTAATTTTAGGATTTTCTTGTTTTATTCACACACTCCTTGCAAAACAAAACAACAACAACAACAAAAGACTGGTTACTATACTTAGTTTATCACTGTATTGGTAAAATACTGGCCCCATTAATAACACTGAATAAACTCTCATTAAATTGAAGAAAATCATAGAATATAGGAAGAGATTTCTGGAAGTCCTGTTATCCAACCTCTGCTCAAAGAACAGCAGAAACTACCTTGAGTTTTACAATTGAGTTTTAGAATTTGAATTTCAGGTCAGTTTTCTTATGTATCTAATATTTGGAAAACTCCTAAGTAGGCTTTAAAATAAAGACTAATACTCCGTCATGAGTAACACTAATATACCAAAAGTTTGCCTAAGAATAGTCCTCTACAGGACCACCCTGAAAGTTCCCTTATGACTATTAAACTAAATCCCAACTTTCTTTTTTAGGATCAGATGCATGACTCCTATTAAAGATTCATCTGAACAGGGCTGCTACAAAGCAGCAGAAGATGAATGTGCTCAGAAAACATTAAATAATTAATAACTTTTTACTATTACAATAGCAATATTTCACTTTATAGCTCACTCCTGCCATCTCTTAATCTTATAGACTGATCCTAACCAGGTTATTCGCTTGAACTGAGTTTTTCAATACAATTTCAATGCAATGTATGCATGATGGTATACATTATTGGTGATGTAGTACTATTTTTTTTATGCATAAATATGTAATATTTGTGAATTCCAAACCTTCTCTGAGCACATGTAATCATTGTGGCAGACATCCAGACAACAAATGCTCCTGGTAAAAACTTTCCTGCTCTAATATAAGAAACATCTTAACCTGTAAGGTCAGTTGCTGTAAGTGATGCTCAGAAGAACTTTTATATTTCAGAACCTGGTCTCCTGAAGAAAAATAACCAAACACAAGAATTAATTGTTCTCTTTTTAACAGATTACATTTTTGGTCAGATAATTTATCATAAAAAAAGAGTGATGAATAAACTGCAGTAGCCAAAGATGAAAATTTCAACATTCCTATAAGTGATGAAAATAGAGTTGTAGAAAGATTCAGAAAATAAGCATTTGCCAGATCCTATGCCGCTAAAGACCTTAGCAAAATCTATGTTGATGAAGAAACCTAACATAAGGACCAAATCAAAGCCCCAGCAGAAATTTATTTGGGTGATCTCCCAAATACCCACTTTCTTTTATAAACAGAACTAAAACTGAAAAATAATCATGCAAACTGGCTTAAGTACATACCTTTCAAAGACATCTGCTAAATATGACACCCTGTATTTTGTATAGAGGGAAACGGATGGACAGACTTGATACACATTTCTTTGAATGTTTAGTTATATCACCAAATAAATATTCAATTAAAACAAACAAGCAAAACCTTTACAATCTTTAAAATAAAAATTGTGAACACTTTTTTTTTTTTCCTTTCATTTTCTTGCTAGACCTGTGAACATTCAACACTTCTTAGCAGGTAAATCTCTCAGATTGTCTCCCCATAAGAAGTACATCACATCAGTTCCTCTCTGTATTTTACAATTTTGTATCTAACACGGTACCAGAATTTGCCAGTTTACAGGCAGGTTCATATTACTGATGTTTTGTGTTTTTTGTTTTGTTTTTTGTTTTTATAATGTGGATATTCCTTCTTCGAAGTGCCAACTCTTTTACTGTCCTTGACTGAGACTTTTATTTAACTATTGATTCAGGTGAAAAAGTGGCAGTGTTCTCATAGAAAACAGAAATATCTATTATTTCTGATATTTTGGGTTTTTTGATGTTGTTTTAGGATCTGTACAGGGTCCATTCTGTAGCTGCGGTCACTAGGGCAGCTTTTAGCTTTTGGAGTTATCTGTCCAGATGGTCTCTTTCAGCTGCAGCTTTGCTGACTGAGAAGTGGCCTGTCCCTCCAGATGCCTATCCTGGTAGATACTGCAGTTTATCAACTCCTCCAACTCTCTGTCCCTGCTGTTCATGGGAACCTTCCTAATCTCTTTCAGCAAACACGAGGCATATATGCTTAAACAGATTAAATAATAGCTCTTTGCAAACCCGGTTCATTTCAAGAGAAATGGGTGAGGAAAACAGGTTAAGGAATTAATCAGAGCATCCATTCACCTGTTCTGGTGATGATGGTTATTGCTAAGAGCAGGGCTCAGCTCCTGAGGGGTGGCAGTGACTGGAAGCTGTTTTATTTAAGAGTACCACAGATTCTCTTGTGCAGGTTTAACGGGAGAACCCAACTATTAGCCATGGACAGCTACAGATGTGCCCCGTCCATCACCAGGATAGGAAAAAAAATCATATCAAAGGTTTGCTTTCAAAGCAATCGACTCTGGCTTAATTCAATTTTTATCCTTTGGCTTATTTTTTCACTTATGACTACAGGTTCCTCTTGTGCCTCTCTGGATTTTATATCTTTATCCATTTATAGTATTTAAGGGGAGAGAGAGGTTCTATGATGGGTTTCAATATTTATCTTCCTTTGTGCAGACAGTGATAATTCATGAATGGCACAGCCAGAAGTGACTTATTAAGGCTTTCTTCACTAGAGAAGAAAAAGGTCGTAAAGTAACTCAGCACATCATGTGCTTTATGATTACAGCTATATGGTACAATGCACTTCTTTTTTTTTTCCTTTGCAGTTTACCAAGTATATATCTTCAGTCTACCTGGAGCCTTCAAACAGTATCAGTTGCCATAAACTTGGTGCAGTCAGACGTGGGCTTCAAAAATCACATTATAATATTCTTTAAAAATTGTGACCAGACTGGGAGTTCTCTGGTGCCCTCCTTATTCCAAGAAGCATAAACGGAATACCACATGTATTGCTTATTTTTGCTGTTTTCCCTGGACATATACTTTCTCTTTCTCCCTTTTATTTTTCATTAGGAAAGTAATTCAGAAAATATGAAAAGTCTGCAGGCCAGGATATAACCTGCAGGGCACCTTCAAAGACCTGGGTGTCATGGTGGATGATAAGTTGACCATGAGGCAACAGTGTGCCCGCGTGGCCAAGAAGGCCAATGGGATCCTGGGGTGTGTTAAGAAGAGCGTGTCCAGCAGGTCGAGGGAGGTGATCCTGCCCCTCTACTCAGCCCTGGTGAGGCCACATCTGGAGTATTGTGTCCAGTTCTGGGCTCCACAGTACAAGAGGGATGTGGAGCTGCTGGAGAGAGTCCAGCGCAGGGCTACGAGGATGATCAGGGGCCTGGAACATCTGCCCTATGAGGAGAGGCTGAGGGAGCTGGGCCTGTTCAGCCTGGAGAAGAGAAGGCTGAGAGGGGATCTGATCAGTGTCTATGTACCTCAAGGGAGGCAGTGAGGGGGATGGTGCTGGCCTCTTTTCAGTGGTGGCCACCGACAGAACTAGAGGAAACAGCCAGAAACTGAAGCATCAAAAGTTCCACATGAACTTAAGGAAAAATTTCTTAAGAGTGAGGGTGACAGAGCACTGGAACAGGCTGCCCAGAGAGGTTGTGGAGTCTCCTTCTCTGGAGATCTTCAAAACCCGCTTGGATGCAGTCCTGTGCCACGTGCTCTAGGTGACCCTGCATGTGCAGGGGGGTTGGACTAGATGACCTCTAGAGGTCCTTTCCAGCCTTAAGCATTCTATGATTCTATAAAACATGCACATTGGACATGCTGATGCGTTAGCATGAGCCCATGCACAGGCAGGACGCAAGCTGTGCTCAGGACACCAGTAAGCTACTGCCTGCACCTGCACAGGAGTCGCCTGTGACACTCATCCACAGGGATGCTGGCGTCTTCTGCTGCATTGGCTCTTACATATATTAGCAAGGATAACTTGGGAGTGATGGGAGGCCTCATTTTTGTTTCCCACAATGTGTCCAAGGAGCTCCCCCATGCAGTGTCTATCAGGGATCCTCCAGCTCAGGGATGAGATGGGGCTCAGCTGGTATCCCAGCTCAGGGATGAGATGGGGCTCAGCTGGTATCCTGGTCCACCACACCAGTATAGCCACTACCCTTCGTATAAAGCTGGTGACAAAGTCACACACAGTTGACCTCACAGTTGAGCGTTTCTGCAAGACAAGATGCAGAGTTGGGTTCAGCACATGAAACACTGCAGCTAAGGCTCACATCATGTGTGCTCTGTCCCACAAAGAAATGTTATTTAGTGCTTGATGAAAGAGTAGGCTGTTTCATTGTGCTAACTCAGAGAATGAAGATCTTTTGTCAGATGGAAGTTACATTTTCTTTTCACACAGATTATGAATTCCTTAAAATAATTATATGAAGATATTATATGGGATATTCCTGCATTAAAAAACAAACAGAAAACCTCTGTCATTATGTCTCTTGCATAAACGGATGACTTAAAAGATTCATAATAATCTTCTCTTCAAGCATCTTTTCCAACAGATTATTCTGTACAAAGTCATCTTTCTGGTCTTGCAGCGTAGATCATATCAAATAATACTACAATTGCTCATTGTGATTCAGTACATCATATTAAAGGACAAAAAGGAGCCATTCGCACAGGGGTGAAACAAAGAGAGAGGAGGTGAGTAGTTATCATAAGTAGTTATCATATAGTAGATATCATATTATAGTACTAGTAGTTACACTCAAAGCATTTCAGAACCCTACAATGTCTCAAGAATGCTCTGCAAATGCTGACCAAACAGTCCTTCATAAAAGGGTTTTTGCTATTAGAAACCACCCTTTTTGATCCAAGAATGAGAGACTATGAAGCAAGATGAATACAGCCCAACAACAGTCTGAGCAAACCACTGCAAAGAATCACTGTGAAGAGCCAAGAGGAAGGGAGGTCTGATCATCCGCTCCTTCATTTGGGTTTATGCATAGCTGTGAAATCAGTCAGGACTCAGCGGTATAACTGAGTCATGTACACACAAAGCCAAATGAGCAAACATTTTTAAATTCACCTTTTTTCCAGACTCATGTATGTTTTTCTGTCTCTGTGATTCTCTCTTTGATGGTCTATACCACCAAGCCATTTTGATGATCTCTTTATGAGATGCTGAACGAACTTTCTTTCATGAAACTATATTTGCCCATTTCTCTTTCACTTGTCCTGTTTGCAGTCTGGCACCCTCTTGAAATCAGACAAATTTATAGCCAATATCTGCTAAAATATCAATTTATTTTCTCTTTTGTTTTACCAGTAATTATCACCCAGAATTCTTTTGTGTGTATTTGGGATTTTTATTGATCATGCCTGTACTGAAGATTTCCCTGAGTCCATTATAAGATCATCTTTAAGGTCTGGTCCCACTGAAATCAATAGAAAATCTCTCATTGGTTTCAGAGGCTTTGAAAAAGACCCTAAATCAGTTTCTGTTTCAAGTTTCTGTTTCAATCAGTTTTAAGACAAAATGACTTGCCTATTTTTCTGCTATGGAAGGTTTTACTTGTTGCATTGTGCAGCAGTCATCTAGACAAATTACATACACAGATATTGTCTTTGGAAGGATTACAATCTTCAGCCTTATCTCTCCATCCTAGGTATTTTATCTTCAGGTTTCAAAACAGCAATATCAAAGCTTTGTGATCTATAACTACATGGAGATGAGCTTCATAAATGTAAACATAAAAGTGCTTGCTGCATCCACCAACTACTGTAAGTGCCTTATCTGCTTGCAACTATTTCTGCTCCATCGCAGTTAATCTGTGACTGGCATATGAAATCATGTTTTTGCTTAGTTGCTGCCTGTCTTCCCTCTCAGAGCTGCTCCTATCCTCACTGGGTTGGAAATTCAGTTCAGCTACTCCCGCCGCTCTTGAGTTTCATATTCAATGCACTACATGGTTTGTACCAAAAATAAACTTTTTTCTCCAAGGGTCACTTAACTCGTCAGTTCTTGAAGGTCCCAGGTCAGATCCTAAGCGAGTGCAAAACAGGAAAGCGGCATCACAGCAGAGCTGTTACGCCGGCTCCGGAGCTGAGGATTGGAACCGGTGCTGTGTTCCTGGCGCTTCTTTTGCAGGGTCCCCACCAGAGAAGAAACAGTGAATCTGTATGTGAGTTGATATGAGAACCATAGTCTCCTAGAGTAACACACAGGGTATTCTCAATCCCTTAATTAGTTGATAGTTTTTCTCCAAAAATACATTTACATTTGGCAGAATGTCAGTCACACAGATAAACTGAAATGCCTGACTTCTTGGTTTCTTACACAGCCTGACTAACATAATGGGCTTACTGCAAATATTCAGTGGCTGAAGGGAGAGAAGCATTTAAAAATTTGGAATAGAAAACAAGATTGCATTAAACCTTTTCTATGAATAGGCCTAAGGAAATTCTTCAGTTCAATGGTGTCTTAATGCCTTTCGCAAGGCAAGAAATTTATTCCTTGTCAAACAGTCAGAATAAAGGTTATTAATTTATTTCACATTGCTGAGCTGGGCCTTAGGACTTAAGTTGCTCTTTGGGTAGGAGTAAAATGTAGCTGAACAAGAGAGTACTCCTAGAATTGAAACTGAGTTTTTAAAGTTTCTATATCCCCTCCTAGCTTCTTGCAGTCTGCAAATCAAACCACTGACCCTTTTAATTGAAGAGTGTTGTTTTTCAGCCAAATTCAGTCAGCTGTTTTTCATTTCAGACCCACAGTGTCTTTAGCACTCTTAGTGGGGTCAAGAATGGGTAGCCGAGGATGAAAACTTCATAAACTGAGTGCACTGCTGGAGATCAACTAACTCTGCTCCAGCAAGTCTTTCATGAGCCCCTTGCAAACCTCTTTCCCTCAATCAAGCTGTTGTGCATACTCAGAAAAAGACTTGCTCTGCTATGCTGAGGCCTCCCTCACTCCAAAGGTAGTTCCAGTCCTTCCCTTCACCACTCAGTGATCTTTACAGTCAACTGTAGACTTGCAGCCCCTCTCTCTGGACAATAACTGTTTCAATTTGGATGTATTTGCATCCTTCTTATTCTCATTTAGATGTTCCCATGATTCTGACCCAAGTGATTTTGGCTGAGATGAAAATCTTGGTGTCCACTTGAGATGCCAAAATTTAGAGGGTCCAGTGCACTTTTTCTCTAGGAACTGCATTGACTAGAGAAGAGATTATTAAGCAGCCTATATATAAAGGGTTTCTTAGATGATTATCTGTTATAGAAGATTTCCCCCTGAAATCCACAGATACATCTGGCCTAGCACCCACTTGAGAGCTTCAGACAAGGGTCCACCTCTAAGAAACGGGCAGAATTTCAGACACAACCTCTCTCTGTACTTTTCTCCCAGCTGGCTCCTTTGCTGAATGTGCTGCCTTCTGTGAAATGCTGTTCTCCAAATTAAACTCTCTCCAGGAAACTAGTGACTCAGCACTGTGTGTTACATTCCCAGAGGACAGTGCCTAAATTTTGGGCATGGCAGTTTGTATTGCCACAACACTTAAATCATTTGCAAAACCGTACCTTGAACCCTATATTTATTGGTTACCTGACAGGTATCATTGTCAGAACCTGGTGCCTCTCTACCGTACAGAGGTGAACTTATTCCGAATATATATTTAACCAAAGGAAAAACAAAACAAAACAAAACAAAAGCCTAAATTCCCAGGTATCTCATAGGAAATCTGGCTAAGCACTGCAAGAATAAAACAAGTCAAAGCATGAAGCAATTGAAACTCTTACCTTCTGCCAGCAGAAGAGTCTCAAGAATTATGAACCGAAGGGCTATGGCCCCAAGGTAGCAGAGAATACACAGGGCTGTTCAGCTTTGCAAATGATTTTTCTGACTTTGTTTAAGTTCTCAGAACATAACTATTCAGCAGTTGAATGTGAAAAGGAAAGGCGTATAAACTCAATATGAATATTCAGAAAACACAACTCATGTTTAGTACAGATGTAGAAGGGAAAGAAGAAAGATGAGAAGCCGATCAACTAAACTATGTGTCTGCCCATCAGACAAATGTGTATAATTCCACACAAAAGAGCAGCAGATCAGATCCTCAGCTGCTGAAAACTGGCTTAGAGCCTTCTAATTCGGAGGGCTTAAACTGAGTATCTAGCCCCATGCTGCTAACTTACTTATGGAAACTTATGTCTATATTTATGTTAGTAGCCTGTAGTGGGTAAAATAAAAGGCCGTGCCTGTTTAGAAAATAGCTTCCTGTCTGAGGAAAGCTGAAGATTGCTAAAAACTTTCTAAAGAGGGTGCTGAAGGATTTTGAATTTACAAAGATGGGTAAAAATCAACCCTGTTTTGAAATCCAGCGTAAGCACTTTGTTTGACCAAATTTTAGGCAGGATTTTACACATGTTCAAGCCCTCCTCTGCTTTGTATGTCAAACTGAAATTCAACTGCAAACAGTTTATTTTCACAGAGGATAAGATGCCAAAGATGCTAACAGGTAAATATAAAGTCGACAGCGTCTTCCTCTTCAGAATTTTTTTTTTCTTTGGTCCTTTTTTTTTTTTTTTTGAATTCAAATAATAGCTATTTAAAGAGTAGGCAATTCTCTTTATTTGAAGGCTTTAATAATACATCATTGTTATAACTAGTTCTCAACAGATATAACACCCTCATTTGACTCTGAGATGCTTGTGCCTAATGGTCCTTGCTTTTCCAGAGGTATTTTCCTCAGTGCACTCTTGAACAGGAATTGGACATAAAGAGAAAGCACAATGCAGGCTTCTCTAAAATAGTGAGTAAGGTTTTAATATACCCTACTGAGATACATTTTTTAACTTTTTTTTTTCCTTTTAAGAACATTCTAAAAGGTAATAAACAGACTTTGCAATAATGAAAGTGGAAACTGTGAAAAAGGAAAGATAATTTTCTTACATATAAAATGTATGAGCCAATAAAAGTGCACATTTCCCAAGAAGCTGGGAACTGAGGTAATATAGAAATGAACAGAAAATTTTCAAATAATTGTTAATCAAAGCTCATTCATGGAGAAGACATGTAGTTAGTTTAATATCAGTATGAATGATGATTATTTTCCTTTTCTTATTTTGGTGACTAAGTTAATATTAGGGTCTTGCAGTTTTTCTTCAGAAGGATCTAGGAAAGAAACTTCCTTTTACTGAAATACTGATATCTAATCAGGAACTATTTACTGGGGAAGAAGAAATTATACCAGGATGTATAGAATACCACATCTTTGATATGTTTGTTTATATGTTACATTTCTTTTAGGAGAATTTGACTGAGTCTGGAGAGACCTGATGCCATGCACATTTATATTCTAATTTACATATATATATATATGTATACACACACAAACACACACAATATTGTGTATTATATACAATGATACATATATATATCATTAAAACACTTTGTGATTTTCTTTGGGAACCACAGAAAAATGCATGTAGACCCACACCAAGTATCTGGTCAGTTCAGAGATTTCAGGGCGTCATCACTGGCTCTCTGGCAGCTAACCTTGAAGAGAAATAAAAACTTTTTTTTTGTCAAAATGTTGTAGAATTTGCATTCCCCTATAAAGTATGGCATTTCAATTTTTCATTTGAAAGCAGATGAAAATAAGAGAATTTCTTACAACATCTGGTCATTGCTTAAGTCAAAGAAGTTCACTTTCTAAAAAGAAAAAGCCAGCAAATATGTCAGAAAATTGTTTTGTTACAGGAAGAAACTGGATAAAGGTCCAAACTGTTGGACCTTTGGAACTGTTGGTAATGCTGTTTGAGCATTACTAAGTCATGCCTTTGCAACATGTGCACACATGAAGTTGTCAGGGTTTAGGATGTCTAAATGAATAAGGCCTTAGCTAAACTAGCATACCTTGATCCAGACAGCTTTGCATGTGTAGGCAAGTCTAAGGAAAAAGACAAAAGATGGATGCAGGTAAATAAACTGCTTTGTGCAAAAGACAGCTATAAATAGTAATAGCAGTCAAAGACAAAAACAGTCCAGATCTTGAGGAAGTATCTCATGGCTGAGATCACATCATATGACACAAGCTCAGCTGCATAGGGGGGAGTTGAACTAGTCCTTGCTCATGAATCTACCCCTCTGGTTTGGGCTCATTTTAGAATATACTTTGTGCATATAAAAGGAGCTTGGTTGTGAAGTGCTCAGTAGGAGCCACAGGGAAATTTGCTCCCTGTGGAACTGCATGATTTTCATGACTTGCAATGAAAGCCATACACTGCCCTCTGAAAAGTTTGTTTGCATGGTTTTGAGAATGCTGGCTTTATCCATTCCCACCAGCCTGGGCTTGCTCTATACTGTCATGGGTGGATTCCCTTGAAGTTTCTAGTGAATAATGCAAACTAAGAACTCAATATGACAAATAGATTGTCCTTCTGTGCTTAGGGGTTTTAATAGTTAACTTGTCCCCTCTAACACCACGTTCAAATATGTTCATAGTGGCTATCAACTTATGACTACATTTCTCAAAGCAATTTAAGAATCATCTGGATAGGGTCTGCATGTTAAACTTTTCTTTAAAGAAAAGGGAATACAGCTAAAGTGCATGTACAGAAATCCCCAGGTGTTCTATTTTGAATGAGACTTCACAGTGGAAAAAAAAAAAAAACTTAAAAAAATCAGTCTCTTCTGCAGCTTTTAAGCAGTTAAATAGATGATGTTCATGCTAATTAAGCCACTGATCACACTACCCATTTACCAGCAAAGCCTAGACTGCAGACAGGCTATTATTTCTTTGAAACAATCCAATATTCTTGGAAATCATGTTCTATGTTGCTAATAAGGAAGCATGCATACTTCACAAGCAGATTATTATTAACATTGGCACATAAATCTGACTTTATTAGCCACTTAATACTAATAGCATGTGTTGTTCAGTTTATTGAACATTCAGTAGCTATACAAAGAGGCCAAGGCCAGAGGTGTATAAACATCAATTGCATTTGTGGGAGAAAAGCTTTTCTATCCCCTCTGATTCCAGTAGTTAAATACTTATGTGAACAAAGGAACAAGAAATAATGATCTAAAAATCATTTCATTTGAAGTGCACTATTTTTCAGGTTTAAGAACTTTTAACCACAAGGCATGCATATACTGACATATTGGAGTGGATTCCACCATAGACTTTATTTCATAATACCCTCAGAAGCAAGATGTAAAGTGTCCAGCAGATAAGGTGTTATTTGCTTCCTGTTATGGCTTAGCTGGGCAGAATTATAAAAAGAAAAGACTTGTTTTGTCTCCTCCACAGCTATGTGAGTGCTACAGTGAGGGTGCAGGAACAGCAGTTGCATTGTTCTTCTCATGTTTATGCTTTGGAAATAAGGCAAGATGGGAGGAAGGAATGGGAAGGAACTTGCTCTGCTCTGACTTCTGAGATGTCAATTTACAGCCCTTACTTTTTCATTCCATTCCAGGAAAACATTGTAATGCCAACCCAAAGCAATGGATCAAAATGAAACTAAAAAAAATTATGAGTTAGAATGCAGTAATAACCCTTGGGCTTTATTTATTTGCCCTTTCATTTTAGGTGCATTAAGACTTACTCTGTTGATGTTTTCTGTTCAGCTAAAGAATACAAACTTCTTTTAAAATTGAAAGCTCAGATTTTCGCTTATTGATCTTAGGACTTAAGAGAAAACCATTAATACTGGAAGATCTGCAATAAAGCATGACAAGCGCTGGCCATACTCTATAATAAATCTTCAGACCATTTGCCCTTTGGAATGAAATTTCCCATGTTTGGTCTTTAGCCAAAGGTGGCTTTTTTTTCCCTTTTTTTTCTTTTTTTTTTTTTCCTAAAAAAAAATATAACTGTGCAGACATTAATATAAAAATAAAAATAGCTTTTAGCTATTTTTTCCAGTTACAGAAACACCTCATTAAAAGGCAGCCACACCTTTTGACACATGTCTGGAGCACAACAGTGTTAGGAGCGACAGGTTCCAGCTGCATGCTTGGATATACCTGGCTTGGGAGATATCTCATACCATTAGCAGCACATATTCCACAGTGTGCAACCTCTGTTTTAAACAATATTTGAAAAAGCTGGAGATTTGGAAAATCTGATAAAATCAGATTTTGACCAATAAGGAATGTTTTACCTCCCCACTTACAGGGTTGTTTTTCTAAGATTATCACTTTCCATCAGGAATCTCCTCCTGCTTTCCACCACCAAGGAGGGTTACAGCCACTTCTGTTCAGAAACTTGGTGACAGACCTCTACAGTCACTGGATGAGAAACTGGAAGAGAACTAAAGCTTGGAAAGCTGAAGGGAATTAGGGCTGGGGGAACTTGGCCTGGAGAGCAGTGGTAATGGGAGAAGGGAACAGGCCCAAGAGCTGCTTCTGTTCTCTGTTAACATTGTCCTGTCACTCGGGAGGAGGCCAAGGATCACGCCCGCAGTCAGCCCCAGCACTCCATGACCTGGATTACTCTTACATATCACTGCTTGGGTGTGCCAAAAATATGAGGAAAAGTGATATCCTAACTTCTTTCAGTAAGTGATATGAGTCTTCCAACTGGAATAATAGAAATCCTCTCTTATCCAGGATGTCTAGTGATCCTAATTATAGCATAGAAGGCCTGTGCTCATAAAAATAACCTAGCTTTTCAGTAAAAAAAAAAAAAAAAAACTATTTAAAGATGTGAAGTAATTGTTGCTGGCACCGCAGCCATGCAGTATATGCAAAGTGGTTTTCTGGTGACTTCCCCTTTTTTTTTTTGTCTTTTTTTTCTTTTTCTTTTTCTTTTTTTTTTTTTTTCTGCGACACATATTCTTTCCCCAGCTTCAATGAGTGATTTTCCAGAAGGACCATCTCAAGGCAATGGAATAAACTTCCAAAGGCACACACAGGATCACTGCAAAGTTCATCCATTTGCACTGTAATTATCCCAAGCTGCTTTTCAAACTTTCCTCCCTTAAGCAAAAAATAAATACATGTTTGTGTGCTTGGGTATGAATCCGTGTATAAATTTTTAAAATTCAGACAGTCCATCCATTCACACAGAGATTTCTCCCTGTAGAGAGGATGGGAGAACATAACAAATATTACATAACAAATATTAGCTCCATTGCTTATTGCTCTTCTGGAAAGCACTCAGATTTTGCTTCAGTCAGTACAAGAGAAGCAATGATGTGAACCAGAATGAAGGCTCCTGCCACTGTCACTAAGAGGACTGAGTTACCTCAGCAGGTAATCAGAAAAACTCCCAGATGGGAAGAAGGAGAAGGGGAGAGAGGTGGAAGGAAGCAGAAATGTTACCTCTTTGGAAAGTGCTGAGCACGCATATCCCATCAGGAGACGGATGCTACCCTGGTAAGTTTCCATGGGAATTCAAGGCAGATCCCAGAGTCATTTTGCTTCCTAATGAGTGGGACACTGATGTGTCTGGTCCCACAGGAGGGAGTAGTCGGGCACAGCGTGGGTGGGAAGGGAGAGTTAAAGTGCATCTGGGAATATATGGCTAAATGGTTTCTTTGGCCGTGAGCCCTACAGCGTGGTAAACCCGTGGGAGAGACTCCGGGAGAATGTTACTGCTTTGGGAAGCAGAGGCGGTAGTGGGATGAGAAGTGGGGTCAGAGCATGGGCACATGCCCAGGTAGCTGGGGGAGGTCCTGCTACTATGACTGTGTAATTTCTGCAATAGCAATGCACATCTTATTCAAATACATGGCATTCCTCTTCAAATTAACAACTACTTTTGGCTCCAACCCATAGCCGGAATAAAAGGAGAACATAAACACTATCCCAGACATACTCCATGGGTAATTCTTCACTGTTTGCAAGTACCAAAATGGTATGGAAAACAGGGAAAATTTATTAGGGAGAAAGGAAATAAGATCAGCTTTGGAAAATATATGTGTGTGTATGTATGCTAGTAATTAACAGAGTATTGCCAAAGATGATATGGGAATGTGTTTTGCTTCTTATTCATACATATTATATAAATAATAGCATTTAATCCTTGCTTAGAAAGGAAATGTGTTCCTCTGGGAAATTATCTCCTTTTTGCTTTTGTTGGCAGTTGCTTTGTTTAATCTTTGCAAGACAAAGACATGTAGGCATGTGCCACAACATGCATGTGACATACACTAAACATGCCTAGAGCTTCATCTGTCTGCGTTATATTCACATATCCACTGCCAGTGAGGCAGTTTCTTTTACTTTTCCGTCAACATTTCAGTATTTCAAGCCTGATCGTGCTTGACGTCGGGTGACCTTCATTTCCTTTGGGGTCAGCCACCTTGCAGGAAGGGGTGGGAGATTTCTCCCATGTTTCAAGCAAGGCACATGCTTTGCTGGCATGCAGCCAGGTTGTTCAGCACTTTCCAGTATCAAAGCTGTAGCTTATCAAGGAAGAGAGGAGAGGAGAGGAGAGGAGAGGAGAGGAGAGGAGAGGAGAGGAGAGGAGAGGAGAGGAGAGGAGAGGAGAGGAGAGGAGAGGAGAGGAGAGGAGAGGAGAGGACTGTGCAGATGGGCTGCTAGGTTTGTAAGCACTGCAGAAGTCTGAGCCCCACAGTGCTCATCCCTTCCCAGATGAGAAATGCCTGCCCCAGCACTGTGACGGTGAAGGGGTTGTTCCACCATGGCTTTGAGGTGCTGGAGTGCAATTGACAGGGAGGCACACACTGAAAATGAATACAGTCCTATGGATGAGGCCAACCATATTAAGGGGAACCTAAAACCATTGAAATCTGTTACTGGTCACAGCAGCATTGCTTGCTCCTAGAGGATATTATTCTCATCTTTAATTAGCTATATGGTATCCTCCATGCAGTTGGGAGAGAAAGAAGCAAATGCAACAATGAGAGGGAGAGGAGCTGGTGTGGGGCCTGGGCATGGCCAGCAGTGAGGGACCGGTAATTTGGTCTTCTGATCAGGCCAGTGCCCATGTCCAGCACAAAAGTGATTGCTTACAAATGCCAGCATGGATTCTGTTTCTAAATGTCCTGGCCTTCATCATGTAGAGTCCTAGACACATCGCTAGAAAATTCAGTGAGGTGCTCATTAGTATTCTCATTAGCCTGCCCTAAATAGCTGCAGTCATTTCCCTCTTTTGGTGTTACTGAAACAGCCGCTAGAAATATTCAAATCATGCCAGTGACCTTGTTAGAAAGGAACATCACCCCTACCAGGACTATAATCTGTAAGAAAGAATAATTTCCTGTAGTGATATTAGAAATTAGCTTCTTCTTTTCTGGCCCATTGTTCTGTAGTCTTTCCCCTAGGACAGTCCTGGGTGTGCCCTTCCTCCGAGGATGCCAAATACTGGGATGGGATCTACACATTACTCAGTTAAATCTCGTGTAAACTGTAAGCAAAATACATCAAGTGCAAACCTGATACCTCTGAAGAGGTGTGTGTTTCTCAGAGCAACGGAGGTTGAGCTTCATCTTGTTTTTATACTCTATAATCTAACTCAGCGGTGAAGAGTTATCTAATTTCTTGGGTGATGTTCGAGTTACTATGTTAGCCAGGACTCAGAAGCTATTTCAACCATCTTCTGGCCTTCACTTTAACAGAGCTGTGAATAAGAGGCATATGTCCCTTGTCAGATTTTGGAGATTTTGAATAGCGAATTCAAATCCAAATCTTGTATAGTTCTTAAATATTAGTTTGAGTCAAGATTTGAAAAAATCAGTTTTCTTTTATTATTACAGACAGGCCTGGAAAGAGTATTAATTTCAATTTCTTTAAATGGAGATTAGTTTAATTTCTGTTATGGGGGAAAAAACAGTTATTTCCATGTTGCAATGAAGGCTTTAAGCAGATGACATGCCATACAGATCTAATTTAGATGAGGAGAAGCCCAAGGGGTAGAAGAACTAAACACTGCAAAACGAATCCCAAATAAATAATAGATTAGAAAACACAATAGAACTGCAAACTCAGACTAACTGATCTCAGCACAAAACTACCTTTTGCAACATAGGCATATAAATTTACGTCTTCTTAGTATGTCATTCTTTCTGTTATTTTTTGTGATCAGTTTGTAATGTTTTGGGGAATAGATTCATGCTTAAATTCCGCTCCATTGAGCCATTCTTCTTACTCCTTCAGAAAAAGTCTAGTCTGCTAACAGGTAAATAAACTCAGTGTTGACATTGAGAATTTTTCCTCTCCCCTCCCCTCCCTTCCCACTCCCTTCCCCCTCCCTCTTGCCTAATTTCTATTTCACATATTGAAATGACTTAATTTCATCTTGACAAAAATACTAATTCATTTGAGCCTAGCCAGAGCCAAGCTTAATCTTTCACCTGAGTTCAAAATCTTCCTTCAGGTGTTCCCCATATTTTTATTCTGGTACCATATTAATCTTAAGCTATCAAGATAGCTTTAGTTTTATTGTTATGTTTTCATGTACTGTTTCTGACATTCCCATTTCTCAACAAAGACAGCTGACAAAAATAAATAAATAAATACATAAATAAATAAAAATAACATTTTTTGATTATGGCTGGTTAAAATACAAGAAAATTATTTCTCAAATTTGTTAAAGTCATAGATTCTTCAAGGCCTTTTGTCAACAGAGGATCATCAGCTGCTTGTAATATAGGTTTATTCTTTCTTCCTTGCATGATTTCATTGTTCTAGTTAAATGCTGTTACAGGTATCTTTTTATTTGGGTATAGTAATGAGGAGAGGGACAATTACATCTGAATGGTAATGGTAAGATACTAGTTATTTGTAATAGTATATATGTAAAGTGCTTTTCATTATTAAGTTAGATTACAGCAGTGTTATGCTTCTCATAAAGCACAATTGTCTCAATGGGCTATGAAACCACACTATGTGCTATGAAAAGACAAAATTAAATTTTGGGGGTTAATGGATACTCGTATACATATAGATGCAAAGACCGATCAACACAATATTAGATACATATGAATATCTAGCTGATGCCAATCTATTATTTTAGGATAAAATTATTATTTTAGTCTTAGGATGTGAAAGACTACAGCTTTAATTTGAATAAAATTATATAAAATTACAAAAGTCGCACAAAGGGACAAGATGAAATGAAAAGAGAAGAGATATTTCCTGGTTATTTAGATATAGTCTGTATGTGTGCATATGCAAATATTTATATAAGGAAATGTACCTTTGTGAATAGAGGACTGCACTAGGATTTGGTTTACACTTTTGCTTGTGTCATTGGCTTATTCAGTTTCTTCAGCCAGTCACCTTATTTTTCATTGTCACAATTTTCCCATTGGCAATCTGAGAATAAGAACCCTCATCTACCAAGAGAACCTCCATTACAAAGAGTTTTGAACACGAACGCCTATAAGCTTCAGCATGGATAAGTTATGAAGCAGGAAGTGAGAGATCACTCTGTGTAGAAGGTCTTTATTTATTCTTCCAGTTAAGGAAGGATCTGCAAGGGCTGATGATTTCCTCTAATACATAATTTATTTCACTTCCAGAAAAAATTCTGAAAAGCTGAGCTTTTAGGGCATTTGCACTGTATTACTATGGAATCAGTGCATTTGATTTTTGTTTGTGGCAATAGGCAGAACAGCCATGAATATGGCACTATGTTTAACTTTCCACATGTACACAAATTCCTTGCATATATAAAATTAAGATACTTCAAAGTCAAGAAATGACAATAAAATTGTCCAAACAAGATGAATTATGCAGTCTGGTGCCAAGATATTATGATACACTCCTTAATAACATGACCACATACTATTTTTAGCTGCTGCAGGGAGAATTCTTTTGCTTACTATTAAGACTAAATAGTTGCTTTTTTTTTTTTTTTTTTTTTTTAAATTCTCCTTTTCCTCTCTTACTCCCAGCCCCCCATCTGAAGTGTGTTTGATTGCTTCCAGTGTGACTACATTAAAATTAAATGGTAATAGTCAATTATCCAATCAAGCAACTGCTGCCACAATTCATAAATTCTTCTAAGGTAGATAATTATTTAGAAACTTAAAATGCTTTGAAGTCCTTGAATTATTAACACATATGACCTTGTATTTTCTACTGGTTGTTTTTCTGCTGTTCATTTGAAGTGCTCTACAGTGAAAAGCACATTGGAAATTCAACCTGTCCTTCCACTGGTCATAGATATGCATTTTGCAAGAGGGGGACCTAAAAAAAAAAAAAAAACACTTTCCAAATTAATTTAGCTGATAACAAACGAGACGATTCCATCTCTCAATTTTCTAATTAATTAAAGAGTGCTGGTATGAGAACATCCAAAATTAAAAATTCTTGTGGTGTGAAAGGTATCATCAATTAATATGTAGAACCCACAGCTGGGGCCATTAATTACCCTGTTGTTCTCTTCCCCTCCAAAGAGCTGACTCTTCAGCCAATGTAAATCACCTGAGCTTTAAGATATTTATTCTAGGTTGAGATCTCTAATGGCTTTGGTAGTGTAAAAGTACTAGTCCTACTTCCCATTTATATTACATGTGTAACATTCAATGAATAAATGTTTTAGAGCCTGGTAAAACAATGTCTTTCCTTCCAGCATTTTATTTACAGTTCATGGATATCACTCCCCTCTAAATTATGCCCATTAGAGAACAACACTGAAAAGGAAATAAAACAGCTATTTCTAGTCTTATCTTATTTTTTTTAACCCTTGTCAAGAACTTTTCAGCTTTCACCAAATGAGTAAATATTCTTGGTGCCTCTGTCATTCCAGTTAATCTGCCAAATGCTCATAAATCTCGCAGTCTGAAGCATCTGTCTCCCTGGCCTCATCGTCACATATTTATAATTGTGATCCTTCCATTCCTTTCCATTCCCCTCGTGTTTTGCTTTCAGTTTTTAATAATTTTCTTCCAAATTTTGATTTTTATCTACCTACCCTTAGCACTCTGGTGTCTATGGACAACCCTGCTGGACAATGTCCTGTGCACTAGGCATGTGGGCACTGCTAAGCCTCAGTTTAGAGCAAACAAACTTCCTTACTATCTATCTTTCTTCCAAGATCTTTTTTTACAATCCACATAATCTATGTACTGCTACCGTAGCTCCAGGGTCACCATTATTGAAGCCAGCAAATCTGAAGCCAAGTGGATAGGTCTAAAATGAGTCATTTTTGGTGACTATAGTTTAGATATATCCTGAAGTGCCCTCTAGGGGAAAACTTAGAATTCTGTATGTAGAAGTCTAAGAAATCTCTAGATGTTGATGCTTGTGGTACTGAGGAGTGACAGCACCACACATTCAGGGAGACTGAGCTTCTGAAATTATGCTGAGGACATCCGCCACCCTGGTGAATTTAGCTCCCTTAGCCCTGATCTCAAAGGCTGCTGATTCCTGCATTTCATTCTTCACAATTTCAGGCTCCTGAAAAAAGTTGGTGTGTATTTCTCTAACCCTTTAATTTAGCTGTGGAAGTTGCTTTGTTTTTCTTTTTGCACAGGTGCTTTTAACACTTAGGTAATGTTTCTGCTAGTAGTGAGAGAAATGGTATCTAAGCCTTGAATCTCAGTGTCTTAAAGATAGGTAAGCACAAGGTCCAAGCAGGAAGCATGTTCTGAAATTCATTATTTCTTTATCATTTCCTGCAGGTTGGATGCAATATCCTGGCATTCAGCATGTCAACAGTTGTGAATCCCAGTGGAAGACCTGAACATCTGTGCATGCAATATAGAACAAATTCCTGTCATCTAAGTGATTTTTGCTCCTAGAACCTGAGCTTTACAGTACCCAAGCAATTTCCTTGAATCTGAATTGTTTAGAAGTCTCATTCTAATAAAATATTGCTAGAGAAAGATTTTGTACGTGGAATGAAGTGGCACATAAGGCTAAGGCCTGCTATGATCAATACATAACAGCCCAGACACTTTACCGGGTTCATTTTTTTTCTCTCAGAAAACATTATACCCTGGGGAGCAGATGCCTGTGTTGTATCATACAATCTTCAGTGTTTCATATATGCCACAGATATGAACATAAGGTAGGAATTTGTGACAGTTAGCAAGTATGACTTTTGTGGCCACTTGGTCAGTAAATCACTGAAAGAACACAAACCACCAGCTATGAAAAGCAAAAGTTGACTGAAAATAGTAATCCACTAGAAAACCATATTAAAGACCACATTCAGGTCTTTCATAAAAAAAGGCAGTTAGAGTGCAACATGAATGCTGAATGCGTATTTGAGGCTGTGTATAAAAGTGTATAAAAGATTTTGGTTAACACTAGGTCCTAAAGGCTAATTATAACCAATCCAAAGGAAAATATTTCAGTTTCTAAGTAAGTGAATATTTAATAGTAGGTATAAGTCAATATGTTAAGTTTCTATCTGAACAATTATTGTAGTGCATTTTATTTCAAAGAAATATCCTTTTTTTTTTTCTTTTTCAATATTACATGGGACTTCTAAATTTCTGTTTTTTTTTTTTTTCTATTCCACGAAGAGAGATATTTAGGTGTCATATTTGGTAGTTAAGTGTAGAAGCAAATCACAGTATTCATATTTCAATTTGCTATATCAAATAAATAGGATAGAGTGAAATAGAATCATAATCCCCTAATGGTGGTTGTTAGGGCATAATAAAATATTTCTGTATATGCAATGTATCTGTTTATGTTTAAAAACTTTTATCTGGAAAACTCATCCAACATAACTTCGGGTACTTATTTGGGAAACCTATTGTAGAAGCATAGAATAACTATGATACATGGGAAATTGCCCCTCTAGCAAGTGTAAGAGATAATCAATGTGCAATTAATCCAGTCTTTGCTAATGTTAAGGAGAAACTTTTCATACAAAGGTCCAGATGTAGGCACTGCATTAAGTTTCTGGAGGATGAAGCTGGGTCTGAAACAAACTGCTTCCAAGAATGTCAGAGAACATCAAAAGAGCACACTGGTATGCCTTTCTCCTCTCAAGCTTGAGTGCTGAACATGCTGTTTATAGGCACAAAACTAAGTTCCATGAGCTTAATCGTAATATCACAGTTAAGAATTTTTGATAGTGTTTATGCATTAAGCGGTTCCTCTAAGTTTCTCACTTTGAAGATGCCTAATACTATTTCTCTTGCTGTGAGCTCAAGTTCCACACTGGTTGCTCTGAGCTTTCCCTGATTTATAGGAGCTCATGCAAACCTTTAAACATTTTCCAAAGGTAAATAGAGTGGAATTTCTGGGAAATTCTAAGCAAGCTAAAAGCCCAAGTCCCATTCACTTTCAATAAAACTTGAGTGCTTGAGGGTCTGGTTTTCAAAACACTCAGTTACTTAAAGGTGAAAATAGTAGTCTAATGGGATTTATAAAGTGCCTTGGTTAGTCTGAGATTACTTATCTACTCTATTTATATTATTTTCTTTATTACTTCCTGCTTAAATCATGTAATACATTTTCTTCTATATATATATCTTTTTTCTTACTTGGTAGATTGTTTTCCCTGTGGTAAAGTGGGATTGGCTGGGGCTTCCTCAATTGTCTGCTTTCTGCAGAACTCAGGTTTCTATGTCATGTCCTGTTATCTGTACAAAATGTAACTTCTACTCTTCCCCTGCTTTTCCTCTGACAGAAGTGAGACCCAGATTCACAAAGGAAATTAGTCAATGACACATTGACTGCTTAAGTGAGGTTTGCGGGAAGTTTCCTTGCACTGATGATGAGGTCCTTCAGTGACTAAGTGAGATTCCTATGAATCACTCTGCTATGCAGCAAGACTCCACCCACGGTGAAAAATCAGCATCTTCATGCTTTTGTGTCCATTAAATGCTAGGCACTAAAATCTCATCTCACTTCGAAATGTGAAAATCCAAAGTCCATTGACTTCAGTCTAGATTTTTACTAGTGGGGTTTGATCCAACTCCCATTTGGAACCTTTCCACTGATTTTAATGAGTTGGACCAGACCTGGAGTCATTTCTGTTGCAACAATCTGGTTACCTTATGTCAGACTTCCTTCTCAAGTGTATAAACTTCATTACCGAACATTCATTGATTCAAATGAAATTAAACATCAAGCTGATCATTTATGCAGACTCTTTCCCCTCTATCAGCATGAGGCTAATGGTTTCTTTATGTCAAAGTGTTAATTTTCCGTTCTTTCTGTGTTCAATTTCTAGTAATTTAGAATAGCATGTAAACTTTGAAATTAAGCAGAGCCACTAAATCATAAAGGCCAAATAAAAATAGCAGATCTATATTAATATTTAGTTGCAAAATCCATTCATAAGTATTTCTACTGAGAAAATACTGACGTGGAGTGGTATTAGAAGTTCTCCTATCACCAGGTGAAACACATAAGCATTGATCATGCAGGCCACTGAGTCAACTTCTCTGGAAAAGAGAGCAATAACTGCGAAAAATGACTTCCTTAGAAGGGTCCACAGAGTATCTACTTGATACATCAGCATCATCACAGACTTCAAAATATTCACCAGTAGCCTATAAGAAATATTAATGCTGAAGTAACTGACTAAATATCACAAATATAATCTTCCATGGAAGGAGATAAAGCAGCATCAAGAACCCACCACTACTTTTCTTTAATAAGAAACCTTCCAGATTATCCTATGAGGCAACTCATCCTTATTCTTCAGAGGAGACCAAAAGAGAAAAGGAGATTTGTCACCTGCCTGACCAGAGGGACATATTCCTCCCTCGTGCCCAAAGAGTGGTGACTGCTTTAATCCTGAATCTATTAACTTAGTGTTCATAAGAGCAGCAGGGCATGAACCTATAGCCTGTTTCCAGCTGTGGCTATCTATCTCCAGTGTTTCAGAAGAGGACAAAAACAAAGTAAAAAACCCACAGAAACTAAATTTTTCAGACTAGGGAGAAGGAAAGAAATTGAAAATCAAGAGGCTAAAGTTACATGCAGTGCATCAGAGGAAGCTAGCGGGAACCCATATCACAGTATTTCTAGAATGAAAAGACACCGTGCTACCCTTTCTCCTAATTATACGAAAACCATCACTGATTTGAAGCACTACTCTCCATGTCTATATAGCAATCTGCGAAGAAAGATATTAAAAAAAAAAAAATCTCTGAATGTGAATTCCTGTGTCTAGAAGACTTTTATCACTGTGTAGAGCTAAACTATAATCAGCTAAGCTAACCTTAGCTATCTATTCACATAAAATAAGCTGAGGAAGATCCTCAGGACTAATGCTAAATGTCAGTGTAGACAGTACACTCAGTACTTCACTACTATGGTACTTCAACAACTCACAATAGCTGACATATTTTTTCCCTGTAACACTTCCAGGGATGCTCTACTGATATGCAGAGAGCATAAAGAGTTATTTACACTGTCTAGAAGTTTAGGAAATATCTTTGTGTGACTATTGAAGACAAATTGATGCTTTTAAGAGGTGATTTGGAGCACCTGAGGTCTCTATTTGTTGCGTGGGATATTCAACATTGCTCTTTGTAAGTACATGCCTCTCATTTGTTCAGAGAGAACTAAGGCTCACAGCTTAGGACGCTTGACTGGCATTTGCTTTCAGGTTAGGTTATGCTATAATACCTCTGTAGCAACTAAGTAGCAGTCTAATCAAAAACATCAATCCTACTTTTAAAAAATGCGTAATATGTGTGTACATGCATAGTTATATATTTTTAAAAAACATTTAGTGGAATCAGTTTCATGATTCAGCACTGACATATTCTGTCAGTCATATTCAGGAGCAGTAATGAGAGGCAGGGTGGAGGAATGTATCGAAAACCAGGATTGCTACATGAAATCTCACCTTCATTTGTGCCACGGAAAATAGTTTAGTAACTGCATTGTGAAACGGAGCCATCAGGTAGGACATGAGGGGCAGCCTGAGTCCTCTCTGGTGGGTATGTCTACTGGGATAGAAATACTACGGTCAAAAGTAGTAATTGCTTTGATGGAGAGTTTCTGCCTCTCAGCAAGCTTCAATGCCTTACAGAATATAAATTTATAAATGGCTTGTTTTATTAAGTACCGTTTTTAAGCCTTAGTTACATTTTTTTTCTCCACATTTTATTCTTGTAGTCCCGAAGAGAATATTGTCTGAAGAAAAGTGTTGCACAACTCAAGTGAGGGAGATGCAATTCCAATACCAGCAAGTAGATGCAGCAGATATCACTCAAGGTTAGTCCAGGTATTTATGATATTGTGGAATAGAATCACCCTTTAAATATTAGGAGCTTCACTTTTTTGTTTTAATCTCATTTGTACATTTATACTTACAATGAACGCGTAGAGTTGCTCCAGATTTATACCAGTGTGGAGACTTGTTTCGCTTGCTTTTGCTATGCACACTAGAAAAACCTAGTACTGAAGTTTGAATTGGAATATCCTTTCCAAACAATAAGGAGCTGTTATTATTCAAGTCCATCCTTACCTGGTCATAATAACACCTTGTGGCAAAATTAATTTACTTTTTAAAATTCTGGTTGCCATAACAACTTGGTGCAGCTTTTCATGTGACTTAATGAGATTCCAAAAGAACAATTTTTTTGAAGAAAAAGACCAGATGAATGGAAATCAACTGATCAAATAAGCTTTTTTTTTAATTACTGTATTTAAACATTAGTAGCTAGTTGACGAAAACACTTCCTGCAAAAGCAGAAATACTGTTATATTCACAGTTATTGTACTCTTAAATCCTTCTAGTACTTAATCCTAGGAGTCTTCATACTCTGCAGCAAACAGCAAGGCAGTGTGAGTTAGCTGTATATTATGGATCAGCCTGATTAATATCTGTCTTTAGTTTCATGCCCATTACCCTCCTGAAAAGAAGCAAATGTCAACCATGCACTGTTCCTTCACGCCACATACTCTGCAGTGTTGAGAACTGTTTTTGAGGAGGAACCAAATAATAAAGTAATGCCAAAAATGTATTTCATGCTCTTAACCATCATCCACTTGCCTATTATTTCTTAACTCTATAGTTGCATATAGAGAGATAAGTGCCATAGTGCCAGCCCAGAATAGATCAGCACAAGAGTACAGACATGATCTCTGCTCTTCCCTTGACAAGCTGGCAAGCGTTCACAAACTCACAATTTCTCTACTTTCTCATGGGTAAGTAACTGGTACTGAGATTTCTCATTGCCAGGAGAGAAGACTGCTTGTGTGACATCTAGTCCATGCTGGACATGATGACAGTCTCATCTGTAGACGCTAAATTCCTCCAATCCGGAACTTACTTTCTTCCATTATTTGTAAAGGATCTGAAATTCTTTGAGCACCTGACAAATTAATAATAGAAGTGATAATAGCCATGGTACTAGTCCTCCATGCATGTACTTTTAAATCATGGTAAAGAACTTTCATAATTCATTGATGATAAGCATGTAAGCATCAGAATAGCTGAGTTATATAGAATCTCATATCTTCACTGAGTAAAATATATTTGAGAAAACTTTTAGATTATGGTCTTTTTTTTTTTCATTATGGTCTTTTTTTTTTTTTTTTAATGGATGAAATGTGAGCTTTCTCATTATACAGACAGTCAAGTGTGATGTGCTCCTGATCATGGCTGTGCCCTAGATATATATTCTCTCCAGGCTGGAGTGCAAGATCTCTCAAGTTATATGTAAGTTATATGTCACACAGGTCACTTAAGAACTAGCATTGTTCTGGCCTTTTGTTACCATACGAAAGAATCAGATTAGAAGTGAAAAGAAAGCTACAGCATTTTGACATCAGACTGATTTGTATGGAAAGAAAACAGTATCACAGCTCTCATCCTTACGACTATTGCTGCTTTATTGTAACTGAGGCTGGCAGAACAATTCAAAGGAAATAATTGGTTTGATAAATTGAGCTTCTTTTTTATGTTTGTGAATTGTTTCTGAATTGTGAATATCCCACAATTAGTTTTAATGTATTTATTCTTGGAAAATTGTAATTAATTCATAAACTGTTGATAACTCATGGAGCGGTTATGGTCATTTTATGTTCAGATCTGAAGTATGTGGTTGGCATTGATTGAATTTGTAAGTCATGTGATATTGCTTTAATATGAATAAATGAAAATGGTTTCAGATGCAAATATTTGTGTTGTTAGTCCAAAATTGTTGATTGTGATATAGTCTCTCAAAGTCACTTAAAAGCCACACATCCTGCAAAACTGACTATGAAGAAAAATGAGAGTTTCATGCAAAGCAAATCTAAATTAATCCAATATTAAATTAAATTGTTTTAGGCAGATAATTTTAATATTGGCCATAAGTGCACTTTCCATCAAAAAAGGAATAATTTCTGAACAGTTTCTTAAACTAAAAAAAAAAAAAAGAGTTAGCATTAGTAGCATTATTTAGCATTATAGAGATAATGCAGAGCTTAAGCAAAGGAAGGCTGGAAGGAAATCAATAGTTTTGCTTATGATTGTAGAAATACTTTATAGTTACAATATCGTTTTTTCTTACTGTTCTACTAACTAAAATTTAATTTAATTATTCCAATAATATTTTCCAAACATCATTTATCTCCCAATTTTGATTTATATCACTTTTTAATTTCAAATGTTTTTTTTTCAGTAATTTGTTTTTCTTCAAATTTATCAAGCTTTTATCTCTGGCCTATAACCTACCCAGATTATTACTCCAATTCTTCTATTGTTTATATTGGCAGACACCACATGACTTTGAATTTTCTCTTTTATGTTCTTTTATTCAAACTTTTATTAATCTTCTGCTTGTCTCATGTACTTTTCTGCTGTAACAGCTGGGAATTTAAGCAATTCTTAGTGCTTTGACATTTGGCACTGATAGTGTGCCAACCAGGACAAAGATTTTTCAGATGTCTTTGTTGTTTCTTTCTATTTTTTTTCCCCTTCTCAGTATAGATGTTTTCATTTGACTTCTCTATGTGCTAGTGAGTACAATGTGTGTACTGTTGCTGCCTAATATTTCATGAATATGTAACAGAAATCATCACAATAAGAATTAGTAAATAAAATAAGGGATAATACCCACTTAGAAGCCTTTATGTGCTTCTTTTAGGCCAGATTCTGATATTTTTACCCTTGTTGAGTAAGTAGTCAATGAAAAAGGCTCTTAAAAATGTGGGAAAGCAGCATGCAGGGGTGAAGAATCAGTTACATGGCAAAAGCCCCAGCTGAAAGACTTAAATAGCGACTGTCAGTGAATTAAGCATAAAGAGCCTTAGGAGGCCAGTGGGGAAAGCAGACCTGGTCTTCACTAAGCATGGGGGGAGAGGGAAGGTCTCTTCTCTGACTGTTCTTGATCACATCTGTTATGAATGATGGGACATATTTTAATTATTCTTTCCAGATTGCCTGAAGTTCTTTACTTTATGCATGAAAATTAAGCTGATTCCAAAGGCTGTGGGTTAACGTAGCCGCTCAGAGTGAGTAACACACTGGGATTTCTTTTGTTTTTTCCTTCCTCTTCCAGCTTCAACTGGGCAAAGTATACTTCATGGGTGATGTTGCAGAGCTTCCTTATGCTGTTGCTGTGCTGTATACATATGGTTGGCTGTGCAGCGTAGTAGGTGCAAGAACTCCTGAATGTAGATTTTTTTCTTTTTCTTCTTTTTTTTTTCTGCTTTCCTTTTGTCCTATTATTTTGAAGAAGTTCGAAAATAAAGTACTTCAGATGAATACTACAGCTATAAGCAAGTATCTTATAGTAATAATGGAGTACCTTTTGGAAAACTAATTTAAATATAGCTACAGATTTGTTTCTCAATTGTACTTAGTGTATGAAGAAATCAATACTGTTTTTGTGACCCTACTTATTTATTGCCTCTCAGCTCAGTAGCTGAAATGTTCTATATTAAGTTATTTGCCTGTTCTCATTTGTCCAGCCTAGCAGAACCAGGTGCTCCAAAGTATGTGTGTCTGATCAAGCTGGAGGTGAAGTGGCTGATTAATGCACTCATTTCAGCTCAGAAAGGCAGCTCTTACTATCTTTTCAGCCCCAGATACTGAGGGTGATAACATTCAAACCACTGTATGCAAATACCTGCTGTGGTCCTCACATGGTCCTCTGCTGCTGTTCATTTCCCTGGGCCGTGGGGAGATCACCAGAGCTGGCCAGATGGCAGAGCTGGGTCATGCGGTGACAGGAGACCAATGTGTTGGTGCCACAGCATTTGTGACTTGCAGTGGACATACAAGTGCCCAGACACTAGCAGAAGACAGAAAGGCAGAGAGTAAGGCAAAAATTAGACTTTTCAGGGGAATTAATTGTTGGGCTGGGGAACTGAGCACAGCATCCTGCATAATTTTTCATTTATGCAAACACTGTTTTGTAGCAAGAAGAAGGAATTTGGTTTCTGTTAAAATGGCTGTATTGGTCAATTGTGAAGTCCAGACCGTATAATGTTTGATACTTGTGCATCTAAACATGCAAAACTTACTCTATCTGGAAACTACAGGAATTGACATCCAGCTCTGTTCATGGAGCTCTCTTCTGTTCTTGTCTGGGCTTTGGCTACATTAGTGAAAACGTTTTGTCACTGCCTTAATCAGAAATACTTATAGAAGAAGCAGCAACAAGGAGAATCACTAAGTTGACCCAAAAGATGTTTCGTTAGAGAACCTCTTAACATCCCTTAATTTTCTCATCCTTTTTATGAAAATAAATTTTAAAAAGGGTACAAGGGGAAATTATGCAATTTGTTCAACTTGCAATGCACCTTTTCTCACTCGTGGCGTGGTTGATGCCTCTACAGCAGAAGATAAGAAACAGGATTATAAGCAATGAATAAAACTTTAACAACAGCAATCTGTTCACTTGTAGTAGAGGAGTGTGGGTCAACAACTTTCCTTTTTTTTTTTTCCTAGAGATCATGATGATATTTGGAAAGAGATAATGTTGCAAGGGTTTGATAAGAAAAAAATTTTAACATGGATGAACTATCTAAGTTGACAAGCAAGAAACTGATCCTTTTGATTTCCAAATCTGGCAGTCTCTCATGTCATGCCAGTGGTAACAGATTTCTGTAATGTCAATTCAATGTAATGTTCAATCTCTGACTTTTGAATATTTATGATATTTGGTTATCTAAAACAGATTTTATTGCATTAGACCCTTAACAAAAAAGCCTGTGAGATCTCCCTGAAATAGGAACTTAAGCTCTGTGAATTACCACTGCACCCTTCTTGACAATTCTTTCAATTTTCTGAAAATCAGAACTGATGCCTGGACCTCTAGAAATTCCATGAAGACAAGAGTGTTAGTCACGATCGAGCATGTCTTCTCTTTTTTTGCTTTAATTCCATTTAATATCTGTGAGCAGAAAAGGATCTCTGATGCTTTCTCAGACTTTACTAAAATTCACGACTTATTTTGTGATGAAAGCAAAGCGAATTATATGTAGAATAAAATACTAGAGCCTGCTGGCTGAACATAGAACAGTCCATGCTAATATTTGACTTTGAAGTACTCAAAGCTGTCCAGCTACAAGAGCACTAACTCACGTCTCTGTCTTATTGCATCTTAAAATATTTAAGCCTGTCAAACTTTGTTCAGTTAGCATCTGTCTTATTTGTAACTTCCTTCTCAGTCTTCAGATGCAGCCTGTTTCCATGCAGGTAGCAGCGTGAACAGAGATTGTTTTTAGATGGTCAGTTCTGCATGAGAACCCAAAGTCTTGGTGTCAGGTATGGACAGGCTTTTAGGTATTTCTCCGGCTCACCTTGTTTCCAGACTTTTAACCCTGTTGCAAGTTTAACTCTTGGACTTCTGACTCCACTGAACAGCACAAGTCCCCATAGCATTTTTTTTTTTTTTCAGGTCCACTGTGGCTTATAATCCAATCCATGTTTTGGGATCCAGAAGGTTAAAGGCTTTAGGCTAATCTACTGCAGCCTTATTGACTTACTCCAGTTCTAAACCTGGTCTTTAACCCAGGTAATCATGTGTCATCTAGATGCTTATCTCTACATATTTCTCTGTTGTCTTCAGGTTTCTGCATGACAAGGTGATACACTTCCTATCATAAGGTGCCCATGAAATATAAATTTCTTCAATAAAGTGTTAAATGTAGTTATTTTGCCTTGATGTTCACTGCATTCATGTGCTACCTGTCTTCAAATTAAAGTATTTGACATCTTTAATTAAGAATGACTCTGCTTTGCAATCAATCACTTTCCACCAGGGTGCTGATATTACTGACTCGTCTTACTTTTGACTCTTTTATCTATCTGTGCTCCTCATTTATTGTGTTGCTTACCAAGACTCAAGCTGTACATGGAATTCATACAATTCTTCAAGAGAAGGATATTTGAAAGAATATGTTTATAAGACACTAACATAAAGGAAAAAAAAAATGTTGATGGGAGAACTGGGAAGCCTCCCTAAAGCCTTAGTCCTAAGTCCCAGAGAGCCCCGGCAGGAATGGAAGACAGCTCAGGAACTGGACTGCGTCCTTTGACTGCTGCAAGAGTGATAAATAACCAATGCAGCAAATGCCAACAGCCTCACTGATATATTTTACCAGGTCTGAATGGTCATCTGAGAAGTGTCTCCATAGTCACAATTATATGAGCTAACTAACTTCAGCAGTACAGAAATCTGTTCACAGTCACATTGAACTTGCTGTTAAAACACCTGTTTGTAGCGTACACCTACCTTTCTCATTCTCACTGACCTTAGGCTTTTTATCTTCTTCCTGTGATTTTTTGTGCATCCTCTGCCCTCAAACTTTCAGTGGTATAGGAGTTAAACATCATGGGTAAAACTTAGCAGAGTAGCAGATATGGAAAAGGAAAATCAATAAAACAGATACAGTAATGTACTCCAAATTTATTAAGGTTGAGTTCTCTCGAGGTAAATGGCTCAAATCAGATTACCAAGATATTTCAGAGTGCATAGACATTTTACAGCAATATGGAAGAGAGATGAAAGCTAGGCTAGCACTTTATTTTAGCATATGCATTTGAAGACAGATACATCCTCTCAGGGACTCCCTGTACAGTTACTATTTCCCTAACTGCTGCACCAGCTGGAGAAAAGCCATCTCGACCAGGGGAAGTGCAGCACCTCTTCCTGGCTTGTCCGTTGCCTTGTGAGTCACTCATCCCTTGTCATTTGGAGACTTGCTTCAGGCCAAGCAGCATCTACCACTGTAGGAACAGCCTAAAGAGCTGCACATGTGATGATTAAAAGACATCTCCCTCCCCTAAATGATCACATTTTTGAAACCAGCCCAGGCAGATAAATCAAAACACATATATATATACTGAATTCTAATGTTTTGTTCCTTGTTTCAGAGTCGTCTGGATCACTTTTCCTTGTTTTCTTAGATATCTGTACTATTTTTACTGATATTTAGCTAAATGTTTGCTATCTGGTGAAATACATGTGTTTAACCACTCTAGCACATAATACTCCTGTAGATGTACATAGTACTCCTGTACATTACTCCTGTAATGTAGATCATTGGTCTTTTGCCTGGAGTATACTGACCTCTTTGGATTTTGCTTTTTGCCTTAAATGTAGTAACTCTGATTTCAGCTAGCTTTCCTGTCTTTATCTGTGTTCTTCACGCCATTGCTCTGGACAGAATCAAACAACAACAAAAAAAATCATTGAATTTGCAAGGAGACAGTAAGACATGAAGCTGAATATCAGGATGATATAGCAAGGATTACTGCTCTTAAAATGATAGCTACTCAGTCTGTTCGAAGTACCCTGGAAAGAGCGATTAATAAGAAAGGTGGTGATGTCAACTGATCGGGTACATATCCCAGCTTAAATACTTCTTATTTGAATGAACTGTATGTTTTGACATTCTTGTGTCAACATGGTTCACAACTACCTTCCAGAAGGCCATCCTCTGGTGACACCAAAGTCACTAACACAGTGGCATTAATCCTTCCTCTGAGAAAGATTATGAATTTCCATCCAGTTTCCAAAACTCCTGTAGAACTAGTGGAAATTCTTCACTAGCTAATGTGAAAAGGGCATTGATGTTAGAAATCTTTAGGTAAATATTTCTCATTATCTGCAAATATTTAAATATTTTTCAGCATGCATTTCATAGCTAGAGGAAAATAAAGCTAGAAAAATAATTATATTAACAAAAAGGAAACTGTAGCTGCAAGCTAGAATTTAATTTTTATCTAAAAATACGAAATACATAAGTTCAGATTGAGTTCCTTTTTAAGATCTATATTTATGGCTTTTATTTGAGGTAAACTATAAAAATAGCTTTTGAAGAGAAAAGCAAAGAAAGAAAAGAGTTCTTTGTGAGATATCAAATAGACACCAGAGACTTTTAAGTTTTATAACTGTGTACTCTTCACTGGGATCTGTCTTCACCAGTAAAAGACAGGACTTTCTTTACTATCAGGAGAGCTAACATAGTCCAAGGCACTCAATTAGGCAGTGAAGTGAAATCTTAGAAAATCTTTTATTTTTTCTAGACATAGCCTGAGAGGCTCTTATCTTAAAATCTCAGTGAATTTATGCTGACTTTATGTTCTTTAGCAGCAGAGATT